>NW_026057577.1:133281021-133571021 GCF_023721935.1 Panthera uncia | reverse complement strand
ATCACCTAATTTATAAGTGGGAGAGCTGAGATTTGAGCCAAGTTTTTTTCTGTCTCTGAAATTTATAATCTCTGTCAGTCTACAGCTACTGAAATTCATGCTATGAAAGATTATGGTATGATCTTACAAGTTTGTCTTCAGGAAAACTGAATCTGCTCTGCTCTTTTGTCCTCTGGCTTCTCTCTGAGTTTGTCTAATTGGAAGTACATGAAGAATATTGGGCAGTGGGAGGAAAGATAAGTGGAGATATGTATTATCCTGATTCCTTCCCTTCTGGGCCCATGTTTCTCAGTGCCTGGGTTCCTACCAAACACTGTACCTTCTACACCTGGGTTCTAGAAACTGCTCCTTCCCCTTAGCCCCTCAGACCTAACAGTGCTAACAGCTTCCCAGTGTTTCTTGTTTTAGGTACTTTTCCATCTCTGTGGTTTCCCTTAACCCCATCAATAACCTTTGTGATGGTTAATTTTACGTGTCAATCTCACTAGCATAATAGATGTCCAGGTAGCTGGTGAAATATTATTTCTGGGTATGTCTATGAGGGTGTTTGGAAAGGATTAGTACTTGAAACAGCAAACTGAGTGAAAAACTATTATCATTAATACACGAAGACATCATGCAATCTATTAAGGGCCTAAATAGAACAGAAAGGCAGAGGGAGGGCAAGCACTCTCTCTGGACCACGGGACTTCTTGGCCTCCATAACCACATAAGCCAATTCCTACAATAAATCTCCTCTTATATATAATTTCTATATATCTATTGTTTCTGTTTCTCTAGAGAACCTGATTAATCCTCCCCTAAAGTACTCAATTCACACTGTGGCAGCATTCTCTCTAATTGATCCTTGCTAGGACACCATATATTCTATCATATTTGTATTATCTTTTATAATCAAAATGTAGAAAATTATGTATACATAGAATTTTACATATGTATGCTTGGTTGTATTCAAATTAAAAAAAAAAGCTTTGAAGACTAAATAAAGGTATTGGTTGTCTGTAAGGCAATACTGGACAATGGAGTGAGTGGGAACAGAAGTAGATGAAGAGCTTTCAATGTATGTGATGTAATTTATCTGATGTTAAAATATATAAAAAGGTTACTTATTCAAAATAAACCAAATAAAATTGAGCATGCTTATTAGTGACATTCAGATGTTTAAATTCTGAAGGTGAACTTGTTTTGTTTTGTTTTGGTTCCACAGAATAAGACTAAGGTTTGTCTACTATAGTTATTATAGATCATGTTTCCTCCTTTTCATACTCTAATATTTTGGGAGATTGAGGCCTCTTTCCTGCTTTATCACCAGACAGAGATTTTTTTATGATTCCAGGACAAAAAGGAGGCCAAAGATGGGAGAATTTCAGTGCAACAATGTATGAAAAGAGAGACTGTTTTGATATTTTCCTATTTTAGACTTCCTCTCAATTCTGTGAGAATGGACTCATGATTTCTTGGGTCTCAGGGAAACCTCTTGGAAAACAGTCATAGAACACTAAATTTATTCCCTAGACTTTGTGGGAGGCAGTGATCTATATGGCCCTGCTCAGGACAGGAGCCCTGGGTGAGGCCTGAAGCTTGCTCAGGCTACACATATGTGCTGGCCACAAAGTAGGTGATGTTCACTGGCAATTATTCTGGGACTTGCTGATCCAGCCTTCTGTGTTTATGAGACACAACTCTTATGTGTGTGATCAGTCTAGGAAACATATCCAATTTTAGTCATCTTGACGTCATATGGCAAATATTTGATTGATAAAAATAAGTTTCTGGGTATTATTTATTTTGTAGCAGATTAAAAAAAGCATTAATTTATAACAATTCTGTTTACCTCCATTCATTAGTAATCTTTAAAACCTTTTACATAAGGAATAACTTTTTTTCATTTTATTTAGAACTCTTAACAGTACAAATAGAGATGTTTTATTATTTCATTTTTATTAAAGAAATAACTGAATTTTATAAAAACAAATGTGTAGTCTCTCATCTATCTATATATATTTATATTATATATATATATATAATTTTGAATCCAAAATTTATATTATATTTATATTATATTATATATATATATATATATATATATGTATGTGTATATATATATAATTTTGAATCCGAGAAAGGTATATATACTTATAGGGAATATGCTGACCTTTAAGAATCTGCTTCTTCTTCTTAATACTTTTCTAATTGTATTGCTATTGTGTAAGTCTGCTCTGCTGTTTGTATATCTTGATTTCAAGAGTCCCAATAAGAATATATAATTTCCCCTGGGTAAGTAGGGGGAGTGTGGGGGACAAATGGAAGCATTGGTGATGGCCAATGGTGATGGCCATCAGTCAGTTATGTGAAGACTTAAGTGGCAAATTTTCATGGCCACTACAAATTGATCTTACTGTAGTTCATCAGTCAGTATCACCTTTCCTAATGATACAGCCTTATTATAGGTTTTAATGCACTGCATAAGACAGTACCTCACAATGTTTTACTTCACCCAAGGTTATAAAATCCTGTCACTGAGAAAGCTTATTAAAGTAGCAGTCATGCCAACTACAAAATCTATGCTTATTCATCTGTCATAAAGTATATTCACAGACCACAAATCCTTGCACAGTTGTTTCTAAATCATTTTAAAAGTGGAACAAAGAAATAAGCATGGAAAATTCCAAGGCTAGCTGTTTGTTTGTCTCCCTTTCTTTTCTCTGCACATCTCAAATATTACAGATTGGGAAATTTAATCAAACTATTAAAATGTTGCTGTGTTCATCACTATGACCCTAACCTTGAAACTTCAGTAGTCATCAGGAAGACTTCGTATTTAGTATGTCAGATCTCAGGTTAGAAGTGAGTTGGATTATTCCTTTCTTACATTACTTTTCTAAGACGATAATGTCAGGCGCATCTGGGTGGCTCAATCAGTTAAGCATCTGCCTTTGGCTCAGGTCCTGATCTCACTGGTTATGAGTTTGATAGCTCTACATCAGGCTCTCTGCTGTTAACATAGAGCCTACTTCTGACCCTCTGTCTTCCTCTCCCTCTGCCCCTCCCCCACTTGCTTGTGTGCGGGTCCTCCCTCCCTCTCTCTCTCAAAAATAAATAAACATAAAAAAAGGAGATAGTATTGAAAATCCTACATTGTTGACTAGTATGTTCCACTGCAATTATTTTGTCAATAGCACAGTTAAGAGGTATAAATAATAATTTGAAGAATATTAATCAAATATTTGTATTAAAAACATTATAGGTGATGTGAGAAAATGAAAATGAAGTCTTAGGAAAATTATCTCGCATATGACTGAATATTACTATTTACTTTTTCTACATAATTAAAACTAAAATGACATACTATACAATTCCCGCAGGTAATAGAGTTAGACTACCTACATTTAGATGTCAGGTGTATGAATTTCCAATTTAGTGACTATGAGGGAGATACCTCTCTGTGCCTTAGTTTTCTCATTTTCAAAATGGGTAGAGTAATATGAGCCACCACAGAGATGGTTGGGAAGGTCAACTAGCATGTAAAATATGCTATAAGAAGCCTTATAATTGTTTTTAGTTTAAAAAAATGTTACTTTAAAATTTGATATAAAATAGTATACCTGAATCGCATAGCTATATGAATAACGTTATGGGATAACAATTCATAATGTTGTCATTTTTCCCATTTTGGATCATCAGAATGGCAGGCCATGTATTGTTCCAGAAAAACTTATTGCAGTGAATTATATTTTAAAAGAAGTAGAATATAACTACACTTATGATGATCATCTCAAAATATATACAAATATTAAATAATTATGTTTTACTCCTAAAACTAATATCATGCTATATGTTATTTATATCTCAGGAAACATAAAAAACAAACTAGTAGAGTATGATCAATATATCAGTATTTTTATTAAATGTGCAATATTTCAGTAGTACTGTGAATCTGAGAATAGCATGCAAGTAGAATATAGTTCAAAAGGAGTACAAGGGTTACGAGTAACCATGAGTATGTTGAAATTATGATTATTCTAGGCTTTGCTTATCCTGTAGTTCTAAAGAAGTATCAGTAGTTCTAGGGCAATACTCATGAGTATATTGGAAATAACAATTATTCTATTCTAGGCTTTGCTTATCCTATGGGAGAACAAACTGACAACACAGAAAATCATCTATCAGTTTGGCCCACTTGGATATAATTCTTCCTACTGGGCCTCAAATGTTACTAATACCAAAACACAGAAATGGTCTAAGAAACATATTACATGGACATGGTACATTTCTTATCACCCTCAAATGCAGTGATCTCCTGAAGTTCCCGTAAACAATTAAAACATGGGTTGTTTAAAAACAATTTTTTTAATATTTATTTGTTTTTGAGAGAAAGAGACAGAGATAGAGCACAAGCCAGGGAGGGGCAGAGAGAGTGGGAGACACAGAATCTGAAGCAGGCTCCAGGCTCCGAGCTGGCAGCACAGAGCCTGATCCCATGGTTCATGGTTTAGAACCCCACATCAGGCTCTGTGCTGCCAGCTCTGAGCCTGGAGCCTGCTTGAGGCTCTGTCTTCCTCTCTGTCTGCCCCTCCTCCACTCATGCTCTCTCTTTTTCTCTCAAAAATAAATAAACATTAAAAAAAAAAAAAAAGAGATAATGGGACCTGTATCACCTTGAGGAGAGGGAGCATATGGATAATAAAGTGGCAAATATCATTGGCAATTATCCTCTGATGTTTTGTGTAGGTCACTAATAGGGAGTCCTAAGAATGCCCACACAAACTGCCTTTATCAGAGAACGTGCCCTGTTAAATGTCAGGGAGCACCCAATACTGGTCTTCATAGAGAACACCAATTTGAGTGTTCTTACTGTGTAAATACGTGTACTTAATAATACGGGACACGTTGAGGTTTAATCAACACTGGCCCCAAAATTAGTTCCCAAATTTAGGAGCTAAATTTGGCTTACTAAATCAACCCAAAATTATGTTCCTAGATAAAAAAGACCAAATAGCATCGATAGAGGGAGCACTTTTCTAAGAGTTTGTAAAAGACTATTCCATGACTCTTGAGTGGATAGGACTTAAAAACACTGGAGGAGGTCCTTATTCTCACTCAGGAAGGAGTATTAAAGATTTATATCACTATGGGATCTTAGAAACTGGGTAGGACTTCTAGAGGCCCAGTTTGGGGTAGGGGGAGGCAGTTTATTGATAAAAACCCTATTGCTGGTCTATGCTATAAAACAGACCAAAACAAAACAAAACAAAACAAAACAACACAAAACAAAAAAAAAACAACCAAAAAACAAATCTTGTAAGGAAGGGTGGCTTTAATTAAAATATATAAGATGTTGTGACCCATGGATATTTTGGGAGACTAATTTGAAAAACCCATCTCAAGAGATAGATAACAAACTTAACTGGCTGTAAGCACAGTGTAGTTAATTTTTGTGGGTTTTTTTTTTGTGTGGGTTTTTTGTTTGTTTTTACAGTACAATTAATTTTATAAAACATACCTGTAAACTTGTAATCATTACATTTAAATGGACTAAAGATTTCATGGAATTTTCGTTTCAAAACTTAGCCAATACTATATATAGATGGCTATTTGTTTGCTTTCTCTACCAGAAATCCATCATGTGTTTTAAGGAAAAACATGATGGAAACTTCTTGAATGTATATGAGGTTTATTATATAAAACTATGATACCATAGCAAAGCAAAAAATATTTTTTTAATTGTCCAATTTATAAAATCCAATTAAAATGATTTCTGTATATTCCAGCAGAGATTCTTACACATATAATGCTATCTATAACTATTGAACTTCATTAGATATGTGGATATTTGGGGATTTTAAATTTATTTATTTTGAGACAAACAGAAACAGCACAAGAAAGGGAGGGGCAGAGAGAGAGGGAGAATCCCAAGCAGAGCCCAACGTGGGATTCAAACACTTGAACCATGAGATCATAACCTGAGCCAAAACCAAGACTTGGATGCTTAACCGACTGAGACACCCAGGCGCCCCTGATATGTGGATATTTAAATCCATGAACCTACTTGTAGACTTTAAGATAGCCGGCTTGTGTAGGATTTTAGTCTTCTTCTGGTTTTAGTAGGGGCCATATTGAAGCCTACCTAATTTTAAGTAAAACTATTCATCAAGGCATTTATAGATTCTTGACAGAATCAATTCATTGTCACTCACATTGCCTATCTGTTTCTTACCACCTTTGTGAACCTTACTCTTCTGTCAAACTGTGTACCTGTACCTACCTGTTTGCCCTAATGCTATGCCTGGTAGAGCTTTATTCTCTGCCTACTAAGCTCTCTGCCCTCATTCTTACCAGTCATCCACCTAAGGAAACAATTTACATGACTCTTCTCATTGGACCTGCTCCAGTACCCTGCCTTAGTTTTACCTCTCATGATTCTTATTCTATCTTGTCTTACATAATTATTTATCTTTCTATATTATTTATGCTCAATGAGAGAAGACATTGTATCTTGTCCACAACCATCTCACTTTAGTGGTTAGTCTACTGCCCGATACATATCAATTGTTCGATAATTATGTTTTATTTATGAACTATAATCCCATCTGCTTTAAGAGCAAGATTGTTTATTATTTTTATGATAATAATGATGCCCTAATGGTCTTATCGCTAAAATGATTTATGAAGGAAGCAATAGCCTCTCATGGTTACTTTGAAGATCTATATAATGTTCATATAATAATACTGGCAAAGAGGCAAACCTGAGCAAGTTTAATGCAGTTCTAAAAAAACAAAAAACAAAAAACCAATAAAGAAAGAAAAGAAAGAAAGAAACCAAAACAGAACACTGAACGGCATTTGAACAAGCTCAGCAATTCCAATTCAAATGATAATTACCATTGTCCTTTCTCATTTCATTTTGATTTTCCAATATTGTGTTTAATAAATGTCTCTTTCTATATTCTGTTCACATTACTAATACAGCACTCAATTCTATGAGCAATGCTACTAGAGCCCTCTGCTGTGTGCTAGAAATATAACAGTTAAATATGGCTGCTTCAAATGCACTGGAAACAGTGCAGTGGTAATGTGCTTCTAGCAACTCCCTTCATGCTTTGAAACTATGTCATTGAAGTTACCAAGGTCATATTATTATAGCTTTAATGACAGTTTTTAAAATTAATATGCTGTAGTAACTAACCAGATTTTTCTCTCTGGGACTATTAGTTACGAAACAAGGCTTTGTATATGCATAAGGAGAAAGGAATCAAGATCCAAAGCCTCTTCTCAGATTCCTTTCTAGTTTATTCCTACATCAAATATTATTTTTGTAGACAACTATAGTCTTTATTTATTTGCCATATTTAACTAACTTATTGAGTTATTTTATTTTCAGTATATTGCCTGAGTCATTAATTAATGGGTTCCTTCCTTCCTTCCTTCCTTCCTTCCTTCCTTCCTTCCTTCTTTCCTTCCTTCCTTTCATCCTGTCTTCCTCTCTATCACAGCACCAAAAATAAATATAGATAGTATATGAACACAAAATCAGTACCCTTCTTCAGGCCCTGTAAAGAAGGGTCAGAGAGGCAAACTTGTAAAATTTCAGTTTTCTTTATATTTCTTTGTAATATTTTATATTACATTGTCTCAAGTAGCAGTCTTATTGTATTAGTCAGAGAAAACTTACCAATCTTGGGTAGTTTCTCTGTAACTTGTAGATCAGAACTTTTGCAAGAATACTTTCCTTCTGATGGAGTTACACATATTATTTGAGACACAGTAGTATCCTCATTGTGATTTTGGAGAAATGGTGTTCATACTACGTTAAAATCAAACACAAACCAAAAACCTATACTTGGAATATGTTATGAGTTCAAGGGCTGGCTTTGGGTTTCTCACACCTGTATCTTCAGTGCAATACAGGGTTCCTGAAACATAGTAATTTTTCAATATATCAATTCTACAAAAATTATTAGTATTTGGACTGAACCCACAACCACTCTCAGTGTTCAGTAATTCTTTAGTGTGTTCAAACAGTGCGATAACACTCAGAGAAATCATTGTAACCTGAAGTCGATTCAAGAAATTTTATTTCTCCATAAAATAAAATAAAAAAAAAACATTTTGGAAAAGTTATGACTGCAAGCTCAATAATGATATAGTTCTACAAAGTGTAAATGGTCAGTAAATTCTTATAATAAAAAACAGCCCATAGCTTAATCTCTAGGATAATAAGAAAACTTGTTTTGTAAATTAATTATACAGAGTAATTTTATATTCTTTTCAATTTTCAAAAAAAAATACTTAATTTAAACTATAGTATTATAGTGGTATGAATGTATACAGGGTAAATAAAGTTCTAAATTTTTTTATTAGCTTTATCTAAGGGTATATTAATATCAATTTAACAATAATTGCAAAATTGATCAGGTTAATCTTTAAACATTCCCTCTTGAGCTATATCTCTATTGACTTGCTAAACGAAAAGAAAAAAAAAATCCAAAACCAAAAACAAAAAGAAACAAACAAACAAAAAAAACATACACACACACACACACACAAACTATTTTTACTATCACAGGGGTAAGTTAGGACAATCATGTATCATCCTTCTCTCCCTAGGTGCTGGTCTCCAAATCATTGAAAAACACTGGACCTCATATTGTTTGGGGGTTTGAATTTACATGGTTCACATTGTGTGAAAACATCTACTCCCCCCCGCCCCCAACAAATAATTTTTTAAATATAAAATTTATTTTTGATTAGTGATTCTCCACATCCTCATATTAGAAGAGATTTTCACAGGAAAGCCCACCGAATGTGAGCAAAAATTAAATGTGTTATTAAGACCTTAGGAGAACACAACCCACCATGACTAGAAATGCACAGAATGCAGCACAGAGAGAGGAAAAGCCAGGGAATATGGAGGACTTGTAAGAAACCAGGGACAGGGATATGAAGTCCTAGCTGTGTGGCACATAGGAATCACAGAAGAGCTGCAGAAGAAAATAAAGACAGTATTTTTAAAACAGCAACAGCAATAACAAATACAAAACACATGAGATGATTTACTGTTTGCAATTTTTTCCTGAAAAAAATATTTTTAAGATGTTCTTCATGAAGGTAAAACTAAAATACATTAAAAAAAAGGGCGGGGGGGGACACCAGGGTGGCTCAGTCAGTTGGGTGTCTGACTTTGGCTCAGGTCATGATCTTGTGGTTTGTGAGTTCAAGCCCCACGTGGGGCTCTGTGCTGACAGCTCAGAACTTGGAGCCTGCTTCGAATTCTGTGTCTCCCTCTCTCTGCCCCTCCCTTGCTCACACTCTGTCTCTCCCTCTCTCTCATAAATAAACAATTTTTTTTAAAGTAAAAAGCAAGAAGCTATGGTGAAGAGTAAATTTGATAGGTATGGGTAATGTAAAAACTAATTTTCTAATACAAAAAAAATTATAAAACATATCAATATAACATAAGTTCTAAAGAAATGGAGATGAATGAAGTGTATTGTGGAGAAATAGAATGGGTACTTCCAACTAGCACAACAAAAGAACACAGATTCAAGAAAAAGTAATCAATCTAACAGATGAGGGGAAGAAACACAACAATTAAACACCACTAAGTTAGACAATAAAAATAAATCCAGATGTTAAATAAAACTATGAACGGATTAATTAGGAAACTGGGTTTTTTTTTTTTTTTTTTTTTTTTTTTCCACACTTGATTAAATGTTCAATCTAGCTAGTTGACTTTCATGAGTTAAACTATCACTACATTGAAAGGGGAAAATGAATCATTGCAGCATTCTATGGCAGGGACACTTTCACCCAAAGAAAGCTACGACCTCTAAACAGATGAACATGTTTTAAGGTAAAAAGGATTATGAGGAATATAAAGTGAAAAAAATAGAGAATTTACCCCTCAACTTCTATAAGATTCCCAACTGTGCAGTAATAAATAGGAGGGAAATTAGGACTCCTAATGAAGGACTAACAATCTTGTGGTTCTAAATTAACCCACTTGAAATGTTTCTACATTACATTTTCCTCCACTGTCAAAGTTTAGATTTGTACTAAATTATTTCAAATGTTCTATCACATTGAAACATATGTAATTTAGCTAAAGCAAATCTTTATTACTTAGGCTAATTGTGTGCCTAAAATAAATAAGATTAACAGATAACTAGTTAATAGTTGGGTAATAACTAGTACCCAAACCTCAATGAGTATTTATTTCCTACCTTATTCCTCCAATGAAAGCGTTTACAGTAATCACTAATTAGTTCAAAATTTGACTATTTGTTTCATATCCACTAGTATTTTTTTCCTTTTCTAATTCTCTGGGATAACAATTATAGAAGGAAAAGTAAGCAATAATATGTTAAAATAGAACAGCCAAAAAAATCTGCAAAGTTTGTAGTTATTTTCTCATTCTGATAATACAATGAATTAATGCATTAATGATTCATGTATTCATTCAATGAATACTAATTGAGGACAGCTGAGTTCCTGGCAGTGTTAGGTGTTGAACTGACATGTATTACTATTTACAGATCTGAACTTCAAGCTTAGAAATTTCAAAAACCTTAGCTTAAAAGTTAGATAAAAACAGAACAAAAATCAAATTATAAATCCAGTGTTCTTCCCTGCCTCTCATTACATTGGAAAGAAATAGCTACAAATAATTAAACCAGATTTTTCAAGAGGCTCTAATTAACCCAGATTCCTAAATACCTCTGTTTCTATTGTTAAAAAGAAAGCCACAGGCCCAAAGTAGAGTCACTTGCCCCCAGGACATCAAGCCAAGATTTCGGTTTCTACCTCTCCTTAGTGGACTTTTAAACCTATCAATCTAGAATTCTGATCAGAATTGGTAATTTGTCACATGGGTCCTCCCATCTTTCTCCCTCCCCCCCTTACACAACCAAAGGAAAATGAGATCATCTGCATGGTAAGACTTCCTGCCCCTCCCCCTAAGGAAAGGTGACCTTGCCTGAAACAATTCTTTTTTTTTTTTTTCTTTTGATAATAACTTCTTGTACTACCTTCCTTCCTATAAAAACCTCCCATTTCTACAACTCCTAGGAGCTCCCCTTTACTTGGCAGTAAAATGCTGTCCTATTCATGAATTGTGTAATAAAGCCAATTAAATCTTCAAATTTACTGGTTGAATTTTGATTTTTGACAATATTTACAGTGGAAGCACAGATTCTAAAGTAAACAAATAGATTTGTTAACCGTGCTTAATTATTTATAGCATGCTTAATATGTAATTTTTTGTATAAACTTGAAGTTTTTAATGTGTTCTTATATTCTTGCTCATTCCAATATTTTTAAGTGTTTTACCACTCCTTACCTCATCAAATTTTAGAATATCCTGAGCAGCAGGCCTATAAGTGAAACAATAAGTAGAATTCCAAATTGGCTGTTAAACTCCGCAACAGCACAAATATTCAAATTCTGAAGTCATTAGCAAAGGGATTTTTATTGTTACATTAGGTCTCAGAGAGATGTAATTTGCTCAATAATGTTTTCCTGAGTGATACTGAGACAGGAAAACTAAGGGGACCCCACGGAAAACTGCTTTTCTCATGACTTTTCCTGCTTCTATTTTTGTTGGAACCTGCATTCCCATCTTACACACAACTTACAGAACAGATAATATATATCCTTCTTGTAAAGGACAAGGATTTAATGATTTCTTTGAAGTCTTCCAGCGCAATAGGTAACATCTAAGGAGTGACTGAGTGGAGTCGTCATTAGTGTTTTCCAAAACCAATGACTCATCAAGACACCTGGCTCCAGGGCGTATGTGACTTATGGAGAAGACCTCCATACCCATCCTTGTTCCTGGATTATTGAGAAAACACATGCGCAGACACCACCCTCAATAAAAACCCCAGGCCCCGTGTGAACAGGAGACTCACTTTTCTTTTCCAGTCTCCCAGATGCTCTGTCTGGTTCTATACTCTCTATGTCTTCAATACACTCTGCTCTCACTTCATCTCAGTTGGCATTTGATTTCCAACCAGCATAAACCAGAGACCTTCTTGGCTGGTCCTGCGGAACCTTCTCTGGGTCCTTGGACCCAGCCTGCCTGCATCAATATGGTGCTTTTGCAGATTCTGCCTTCAGCACTGTGGTACTCTGTGACAATCATCTGCCCAGCTGCCCTGAACATTGGATACTGATGGATAACAGTTGCTTTTCTTTCTGGGCATTGCCTTCAGCTGTAGAGAGCTGTATGATGGGTTATACTTCCTCCTAGCAAGAAGCCCTCATCCATATCTGCTTGTGATGGCAATGTAAAGCACCAGAGCCATCCCAGTCCTGTGGAATCTGCTCAGGACACTGCCAGACTTCACTGAAGTTCAACTTCTTCCTTGCTCAGTCCTAATTTTTTTCATTCCTGACTTCAGTTACTATTTTAAGCCATCTCCATAAAAATCACAATCATAGATTCTGTTTCCTAGGGAACTTGACCAAATGCAATTGGTACCAGGAGTTTTCATAGTAAGGAGATTCTAAAATAAGTTGCTAAAGCTGATAATCACCTGGCTGACAATGGAATATTCCATCACTGGCTCTTGGAAAATGGAATCTTCATAATTTCTGAAAGTTTGTATAAGTGTAGTTGTTAAAAATTTCACTGGTGGTGAAGTAGTATAGCATAATGTAAAAACGTTCCCTAAGAGGGGCAATGTTTCCAGAATTTGATATGTTCATGTAATAGTAACTATAAGGATTATGGTATTGAATGGATACTTATGTGTGTCAATGTATTGCAAAAAGAAGAAAAGCTATGGATAATTAATTGCCAATTTAAAGAAAAGTATGAAGACAATCATTCTCTTTGGCCACATGTTAAAAGATTTTCATCTTCTACAGTCAGAGCAAGAAAAGTACTTAAGATCAGATCCAGTATTTAATTATAAAGCTAGTGAAGCTCAAGATAAAGTTAAATTCTCAACGTTAGTAAGTCTTCTGTACCAAAGATGGGACCCAGATTTGAAAGGAGTGAGAACTTCATACTTGAAATAGAGACATCTGGGCTCAGTAACTTGAAAAATCTGAAATCTCTAGATTGCTGAGAACCCTATGGAACTACAGACATATCTCCCTCCTCTTGGTTAAAGTCTAGCCTTAATCCCTATCTTGAAAACAATAAAGAGGCTTCTGCCTTGAAAGGAAATGTGCAGTGCCTTCAGAATCTCCTCTCGCCTCCTCTTCAGACTGTGAGACTCTTAATTAAGGATTATGTCATATTATAACTCTTCACAGAAGCCCTTGCTTTGTTAAGATTCTTCAAGATCTAACAAATATTTATCAGGAAGATCCAATAGAGGATATATAGGATGGATCTTATGGGGACGAAGCATAATATTGTATAAAAAAGATTTGATGCTATGATCTGGAATTTAACACCATCAGAATGATTGTGAGAGATGACAGCAAAACACTGTCACAGTGGATTTTGAAAGCTTGGAAATGAGATGGCCATAATAAGTGATGGTTATATGCCAGAGTGCCATGACTGATACTGGAAAAGTATATCAAAAGTCTCAGAAAAGGAAACATTTTTGCATGAATAGATCCTGATCAACAGAAGGAGGGAGGGGTGCTTTACACAAAGAGGGGAGAGGAGAATATGTTTGACACAAATTGGCCCATTAGGATGTCTCCTGATACTCCCTTATCCTATTTTGGCAGTCTCAGGCAAGAAGGACATGGTGATCAGGAGAGCAGACTCTACTGGATTGGGAGTCTGTGTCCTTCTGTCAAATACATCATGTAGGTCAGTAGAGGTTCTAACTGAAACTGAGGGGATCCAGAAGGGATAGTGGAAGAAGGAGACAATGAGGCTCTTGTATTAGTTGAGGCTTAAGACAACCCTCACTGCAGGGGCTAGAGTTGTTTTTTTTTTTTTTTTAACCTTTCATTTAATAAGTTTCCCCAGAATAACAGACCACCCACATTACCGAAGGAATGATTCACAGATGGGATGAACTGATTCTCTGAAGCCAGGGCATCGAAGAAGTGCTAAGAGTGGACTGTAGTGAAAGCTTTGGTGGATTACTCAGATGCTCTTTCAAGGCAAGGCACTCATTCCACCAGCTGTGAGTTGCTGATGAGCACCGCTGAGTTCTTTCTAGCAATTGTCCTCAGCTAAAGGAAGCTGCCTCATGATTTAAGACAAAATATGCTATAAGATTTGTTGATATTAAAGATTAAAGGATTTAATATTAAGTAAATAAATGCTGCTATGGCATGAATCAGCTTGATTAGTAAATATCCATATGCATGTATATGATGTGTTATAAAATACATAGATGAGTCCTTGAGAAATTTAAAATAGTTTGATGTGATGGTAATATAAAAAGCTTTGGAATATTTTATTCTTGATGAGAAAGGGAATCTCACTTTTGTGAATTTTTCCTGTCATTAAAAAAAAATAATAATATATATTAATTAAAGCAGTCAAAAATGTGTCAATGGCCATTTAGGATTTTGTGATAGGAAGATATGATTAAGATTGAAGGAATTATCCTTACACATACTGGATAAACTTGTGGATTGGAGGAAATAAGTATTTGAGGACATCTTATGTATGAGAAAAGTAGTATTAAATATAGCTTATGAGACTTTCATGACAGATATGTCAACAATAAGATCTATTTTCTGCTCTCCTGCACTGTTGGTCTGCTGATGGGGATGCAAAATGTTCCAGTCACTATAGATTACGGTATGGAGGTTTCTCATAAAAATTAAAATAGAACCACTGTACAATCCATCCAGCAATTCCATTCCTGGGTATTTATCAAACAAAAACCAAAAAAACAAAAAACAAAAAACACACACACAAAAATAACAAAAAACAAAACAAAAGAAAACAAAAAAATCCTCAAAGAACAACAAACAAACAAAGAAACCCACTAATTTGAAAAGTTACATGGATCCTTATGTTCATTGCAGCACTATTTACAATCATCAAGATATGGAAACAACTGAATTGTCCAACAATAGAGGAATGGATAAAGAAGATGGGATATATATATATATATATATATATATATATATATATATATATATATATATATATATATATATATTATGTAGAATATTACTTAGCCATAAAGAGGAAAGGAATCTTGCCATTTTTAACAAGATGACCCAAGAGAATATTATATTAAGTGAAATAAGTCAGACAGAAAAAGACAAATACTGTACAATTTCACATATAAGTGAAAAACTAAACAACTAAAAACTAAGCAAAGGAACAAGACAAAACAGAAACAGACTCATAGAGAGAACCATCTGGTGGTTGCCAGAGGGGAGGGGAGTGGAGGGATCAGTGAAATATGGAAAAAAGTAGGAATTGGACATGAAGATACAAAGTACAACATAGGGAATATACTTAATAATAGGCAACCACTTTGGGACAGAAGGTATCTAGATTTATCCTGGTGTTACTTGCCTAATGCATATAAACATTGTATCAGTATTATACACCAGAAACTAGTAGAATATTGTATGTCAACTACACTACAATAAAAAAGTCCATCTTCTCATTTTCTATGTTAAATACTCAAATTGCACTAATCAATGTTTCCTCATAATAGTTTTTTAGGCAAAAAAAAAAGTTGTAAATGAAGCTGATATATGCTGCAACTCCAAAAAGAAACATTTAAAAAAATGTTATTTTGTTTAATGTGGACCATAGTAATTAGGATATATCAACCTATGATCTAAATAACAATTTTCATATTTTATGCCTGAATCAAGTATTTTCTTTAACCAAGAGAGTTAAAAAAAAAAGTATAATATAAAATGAACTATATATAGCTGACATTTAATTTTTAATTAATTTTAATTTAAACATTTAATTTTCAAACTTTATCGCCTTTAATTTTTGATGACATTTAATTTTCAAACTTTATCCCCTTTAATATTTGATGAACTCCATTGACCATGTTTATGAAATATTATGTTATTCTCATACCTGGTTTCTTTTGTTGTTTTGTTTTGTTTTGTTTTGTTTAGATTCTTGATTCTCTTTTTTCCCCCTCCTCATCAGTACAAAGATAATTACTACCTTATATCAGGAACATGTATGCACGGTCTAAAAATCTGTTATTACTTAGTTTTAAGCAATGTCTATTTCTGATGTGTTATTCCATAGATCCGTCCAGTGCTGAGAGTTAAGGAGAGCGTATGTTTGCCAATGGCATCTGCTGACCGTATACTGCATTTATCAGTATGTTTCTCAAAAAGGGCTTTCATTTGTTGTCTTTGAGTTCAGTTGGAGGTGTTTTTTTTTTGCTTGTTGTTGTTATTGCTGTTTTGGATGAAGACAGCTATTTCTGTGACAACCTTCTTCTTTGTCAAAAAGGCTTTAATGCATTGGCACATACCAACCAAAATTATCCAATATCGATCACTCCTTTATTTATCCAAAGGTGTGAAATGCACTTAACACTAATTTTCTATGAGCTGACTTACTGGAGGGGATAGACATCTAGTAAATATTTAAAAATATAAATTTCATATTCTGAAAAATGATTATAGAGAATCTGCCAATTATAAAAATCAGCAAGACAGTGGAGATGCCAGAGCCAACATTTATATATTTTATTCTTCCATGTTCTTTACAATATCCTTTTTTTTTGTTATTATTTTTAAAATGTAATCTTTACATTTCTCTGGAATGCTCTATGGAAATGTAGCTATAAGGTGGCTACTTGTAATTTTGAATACATTTGAAACTTCAAAATGTTTATACATAGAGAAAATTTATCCATATAATCAATAATTTATTAAATAAATGGGATCATAATAAACATGCCTGTTTTATTTTAGTACAATTTGAACATTTATTTCCTGCTTGTTTCCTCCTTGTTCTCATTTCTCTCATTCTTACCCTCCTTCTCTTCCCCCTATCCTTTTTACCCATGTTAAATAACCGACATAATTATTTCTTCATAATCGTAAATTATCTAATTGTTCATCTTTGTCCTGTTTGTTTACAACATAGGTCGTGTTACTTTCGAAATATTGGACCATAACAACGGGAATATATAACTAGAGGAATAATTGCATAATAGCATTACAAACCCTTGAAAATAAAACATGTAAGAAGAAAATGCAGCACACTTTAATAAGGAAAAGTATTTGAACTGAAAATGAATTTTTACCCCTAAAAGTTTATATATCTATTCCTTTTGACTTTCTTATAAGTTAAGGAGAAAACCAATTCAAAGCAGTATTATCATCAGCTTTTAGCAAACGTAATTTGTGGTAAATTGGCTCCTCCCCCAGGAACAAAGTATAATGGCACCTTGATTATCACCATATGATGATGTCATTACTCCCTGATTGCCCACTGAAGCAGTGTCAGATAAATAGAGTAAGCATTTGGTGCATGTTTGGTAAATTGAGTAAAATCATTGTCTAGCAATGTAAAAATAACTTTTCTGACATTTCTATTATCCACCTCTCCATCTCCATCCTTAAGAGCTTCAATAATAGTTTCTCAGGCTCTTATCCATAGCACTGATAAAGATAAAACAGTAGCTTTTGCATTAATTAAATTAGAAATCCAAAGAGTGATATTTATCTAGCATTCTTTTAATATTTGTATAACTGACTGTGTTATGTGCATGTGGCATGATCCTGACTTGATCAAAGGGCTTGATGACCACCATGTGAAAAATTTGCTAAGAGAAAATTAGCTTGATAAACTAGAAAAAAAATATCAAAAATATGTCTCAATTATTTGGTAAAAATTCAAAAACATAAAAATGATATAGAGTACATGAATTAAAACTGAGTAGTTACCCAATTTAAAGTGATAGAGGGGAGACAGCAGCCCACAGCCTGAGAAGTATAATTTTTTTTAAGATCTTGAGGTAATTGGTGCCAAAAATATTTTTGTTTAAATATAGGAAGAGGCACCATTACATATTATTTATGATAGTGAAATCTCTTTCAAACTCTGGATCCACTGACTATTAACTTCATTACATTTAGCAAGTGATTTAACTTTATGTGCCTCAGGTACTTGTGTAAAATTGGGGAAAAGACAGTGCCAAAGATATAGAGCTATTGTGTGAATTTAATTATATAGTTCACTTAAAATAATAAGAATGGTGCCTGAAAACTAGAAAGCTCTCACTAAATATTACTTAATATTAGGAAATTCAGGTAATGGTTGAAATATGCAGCAGACCAAATAATATTTCTTTCTATTAGTTCTGTGAATAAGAAGCAAGATACAGCTACATCCCTTGGGAAGACAGTTGGAAGGAGCCTTGAAAAAAAATCCTCTAATACCAAGTTGATGCATCAGGCATACTAGTTAAGAAAGGAAAAATTTATATAATATGAAATTAAAAAGTAAAATCTCAACCATGTAGGTTAAAAAAAACACGGCAAGAAAAAATGAAATTTAAAATGTTTTATAAGCGGGTTTCCATTCTATTTATTTGGGTTGTTTAGTATGTGGAAACGTAGGCATGAAATCAGACCTGGACAGAGCTCCCTGTACTGGTAGTACAATATACATATATGGTAACTTGAATTTGAAACTAGAAGATGCTGATATTTAGCACGTTCTTTTTTTCTGGACTTGACAGGGAGACTCCATCCAGTATTCAGTAAAATACAGGAATGACTGTGGCAGTAAAGGGAAGACAAACCAGGAGCAAGCCATCAAACAAAATCGTTTAGGAAACACATCATATTAGACCATGAAGAAAATTCACATTATTTGAAAGATATATTTTTACTATATTATCTTTTTACAAAACCAAAGCTAATTTGTTGCCTAGTGGTTTAACTGATCATGGATATATTTTAGGTAATTATTTCCCCTATACTGAAGGACTGGTCAGTAGATACGTTAATACTCTCAGTGGTAGGGTTTAGCAGGTAGCTGCTTGGACTCTGGGATATAATGCTATCACTACAGGATATGTTCAGAGTGAGGTGAATGTGAATGCCCCAAACAAGCCCTATTATTTACCACAGTGAAATATAATATGGACTTTAGCTAGGATCAATAGAGTGTACCCTAAATGTAACTAGATAGCTAATAGCAATCCCAAACAGGAAGAATATAGAAATAAGTGACTTCTACAGTAATTAATATATATATAAATATATATTATAGATATTGATATATTATCTATTATATTATGTGTATTATATTCATACATGATATATATTATATTATATTTAATTATATTTGTATTATTATATACATTGTATTATATACATGTATACATGTATACATATATTGCATTATATACATTGTATACATATATATATACATATACAATGTATTGTATATATTATATCAAATATATATATATATATATTTTTTACTTTGTAGTCTCCCAAACTTTCTGTGACAGTCCTTTGTCTTTCAAAACTTAGAATTTACCCTGAGCATTGAAATCAGAAATGCAAACTTTGTTCTTTCTCAAATTAGCTCTGGTTATTTCAGTCTTTTGTGTCAAATTTGGATACAGATTTTAGGATTTTTTTTTTTATTTCTGTGAAAAAAATGCTATTGTGTTTTTGAGAGGGATTGCATGGAATTGGTAGATCACTTTGGGTTTTATGGACATTTTAGCAATATTAATTCTTTCAACCCATAAATAAAATAGAAAACCCAGAAATAAATTCACACAAATATGGACAACTAATCTGTGTCACAGACTAGTGTCACAAACACACACTCAAGAAAGGACAGTCTTTTCAATAAATAGTGTTGGGAAGACTGGATACCCACATGCCAAAAAAAAAAAAAAAAAAAAAAAAGTGTAGTTTGGCCCCTATCTACACCACTCACAAAAATTCACTCAAAATGAAGGCTTAAATATAGGACCTGAAACCATAACATTCTTTGCAAAAAAAGAAACACATGGAAAATCTCCTTGACATTGACCCTTCAATGATTATTTTTAATACAGCATCAAAAGCATGGGCAACAAAAGCAAAACTAAACACGTGAACTGAATTAAACTAAAAATCTTTTGCATAGCAAAGAAAATAATTGACAGAGTGAAAGGCAACTTATGGAATGAGAGTAAGTATTTGCAAACCATATAGCTGATGAAGAGTTAATATCCAAAATATGTAAAAAAAACTCATATAATTCAAAAGCAAAATAAATAAGTCAATTAAAAAGTGGGCAAGGACTTGAATAGATATTTCTTAAAAAAAGACATATAAATGGCCAAAAGGTACATGAAAAGGTGCTCAACATTACTAATCCTTAGAGAAATACAAATCAAAACTATAAGATACCACCTCATACTTATTAGGAGGACTATTATCAAAAACATAAGAAATAACAAGGGCTGGCAGGGATGTAGAAAAAAGGGAATACCTGTACATTGTTGGCAGGAATGTATTTGGTATAGCCACTGGAAAATAGTGTGGAGGTTCCTGAAAAATTAAAAATAGACCTACCATATGATCTAGCAATCACACTTCTGGAAATACATCTGAAGAAAATTAAATCAGTACCTTGGAGAGAGATCTGCACTTTCATGTTTACTGCAGTATTATTCACCTGAGCTAAGATAGGGGCAACCTAAGTATCTGTCAACAGATGAATGAATAAAAAAATAATATAGGGGGAGGAGGGATAAAAATTATACACAACACTAATTAGATATGATATATATATATATCTCATACCATAGACCATACTTGATTTTTATTTCTCTACCCCTACCGTTCTTTCCTAATCAGTTACAAACTCATGTTGGTTCTGCTTATTATATGGTCCTCAAATTGTCCATTTTTCTCTTCTCCCAATACTACGGCTGTAAAACACACCATTATTACCTTTCACCTTGCTTATTGTAGGTACTCCTATTATCTATCTTCATTTATATTTATATAGAAATTTTAGAGTATTCTGTTTCTTAAGCCAGAATATGATAAATGTTTGACTTATATTTCCACTTTCATGCTTACAGTATGACATAGTTGTCCTTACTCTCCATATTTGCACTACCCATATATCTTATGCTATATGAACTTTCCTGGACTTTCCTGTGTGTGGCAGCAAGAATATCTCTTCTACATTCCTTTGCATTCCCATGTTCTAGTCAATGATCACGTAAGAGATTCCAATGATCTTTATTGAAGTAATAATGAACTCTAGTACATTTTTATACAATAAAATAGTTGGCAATATCTCCTTTTGTCATCAAAAATAAGATAAATGTCTATTGTCTAGTTTTCAAATGCCTTGCATTCTTAGGGGAAGGAGAGGTCTGGCTTATTAAGAGATTTTTACTCCTAAGATGATAAAATGTATAACTAACACCAGCCCAGTAAAAACCCTCTTTATTCTTCATAGCTTAAAAAAAGCAAGCACAAAAACCATAATAGTGGGCTAAAGATAGTTTGTTATGTAGATAGTGGCAGTATGTATGTAAGATGTATTGAATTTGTGACTCTGATTCTTTATCCCTCTCTGTGTCTATAGCCTTGTCATACCTCATTGTAGGCAGAGCCCCTTGACTAAGCTTGGCCTTATGACTCGCTAAGGACAATACACAGTCCACTAAATCCAAGGTGAGGCCTGAAAAATTATGTGTTTTCACTGGCTTCCTTGAACTTTGGACATCACCATGAGAGGATCAGGGACCAGGAAGAGGAGAAGAATCATGGGAACAGTGCTACTACATTTGAGCTATTCTAGCCAATATTCTCCTACAGCAGCAAATCCCAGTAACCAGCAGGTGCATTAGTAATAATAAATATTGTTACACGCCACAGGATGTTTGGTGGTTTTATGTAACAAAAGTTAACTGATGCAGTTTTATTATACTTCATTTAAAGTACAGGCAAATCTGGAGCATTATTGCAGTGTTCATTGTTAATCTACCCCTGAGGCTGATCACTTACTCATTAATAAACATAGTTTTTAGTTAGTTTCATATTAATTTCCCAAAAGCTGATAGGTAAACCTGTATTAGGAAAATCAGGGAAATAAAGCTATGAAATACTGTTAAATACATGAGCTTTAAAGGGAAAAAAACAAACAGTGGCTTTATGCTATAAAGAATAACAGGTAATTAGGTTAAAATTATTTAAAGTGATGTGGAATACTGTGTTTCCCTGTACAGAATTATAGGTAGTATTTCAATTTGATCTTTGAAATACACATATACTTGTCAATTCTCCCTGGAAAATAATTCTATTGGCAAATAATTATTATAGTGAGGAAATAAGTGATATGATTTATGTTACTAACATTTCTTTATATTTTCCTTATAAAATAAGCTTTAGTAACTATGATAACTTTCTATTTAATTATTTATTACCTCAGACTTTGAATAAAAAAAATCTTGTAATTAAGTTTTACAAATTATCATGGTTCCTTGATGTGGGGTAAAAATACTGAATAGCTCTGTCAACAGATTCTAGATGTGAGTTATTGGTAATCCATTAGAACAGGCAGCATGTAACATTCAGATTCTCAGGTTAAAAGGCAATAAATGTGTCTGTATTTATTTTTATTCAAGTGCTATGACATATTTTGTCTTTTTTTTAATGCAGTAGCAGCTAGCACTTTTGTGTCCTATAAATATGAGGTCTGTTTGATAACTATTATCAAAACATCTGTTCTTCTGTATATGCCATTTCTAAAATGGGTATTTTTATGTCTCCCCTGTGGTATAATTGAATCCACTTTTGGCTTGCATATCTTATATGGATTTCTGGCTCTACTGTTTTGAGAGTTATTTTGTTCATGGCTATTATCAGTTTTAAAATTCATTCAATGTGGATGGGAGAAGATAAATCTTGCTTTGTATTTTGTGATAAAGCAAACATTGTGCTGTTATGGGGTTCAGGGTGCCCTGATAAGGGGTCTGAGGACAGTTCCTAAAGAAGGATTTAGAGCAAAATTGTCAACCATCAACATTCCCAGACACTGGAAGAATGGGGCCCCATGTCTTTGGGGGGAATCTGGGAAACACACCACAGCATGAATTACAACATTATTATTATTTTTTTTTTTGAGAGAGAGAGAATGGAGAAACTCACATCATGTATTTAAAATTGTCTTTTTTACAATTTGAAAGAAGGCTAAAGAAGGGTGCCAAAAAATGATATAAAATGCCACATGGATCCAATCAATATATACACTAACATACACTAAAAACATTAACTTTATGTGTACTATTGGTGTGCATGGAGGTTAGTCATTTAATGATGTGCTTCGTATTCTATATTTTATCAATTTTAAGACCTTTATTTTTCTTCATATTGTAACATTTCCCAAACCAGGCCAAATTTAATGATCACTGATGGCCAGGTTGAGACATTGTTGTTGAGATTATCTAAATATCTCTGAAATACCTTACAGCTATTTCTGTTTCCTCACCTCAAGTGAAATGTGTGCATCAATGATTCCACTTACATTTAAATAAATTCTTAAAAAAATTCAATGTCTATTTATTTTTGAGAGAGAGAGAGAGACAGGGTGAGAACAGGGGAGGGGCAGAGAGAGAGGGACACACAGAATGTGAAGCAGGCTGCAGGCTCTGAGCTGTCAGCACAGAGCCTGATGTGGGGCATGAACTCACGAACCACAAGATCATGACCTGAGCTGAAGTCGCTTAACCAACTGAGCCACCCAGGTGCCCCTAGTAAATTCTTGTTTAATTTTTGTTTCATAATATTGCCACCAGCCTTAACAGTTCAGCAAAGTTTGTCAAGATGGGGAGAAAATGTTTGGAACAACACTGGAACACTTTTTAAGAACTGATGGGTCACACATGCTACATTAACAAACTGAAAGTAAAGGAAAAATGCATGATAATCTGAATAGATGCAGAAAATGCACTAACAAAATTCAACATTCATTCATTATTTAAAAAAAAAAGTCTCAACAAATCAGATATAGAAGAATGTACCTTAGCACAATAAGTTTATATATGAAAAGTCCATGGTTTACATCATAATCAATGAGGAAAAACTTAAAGCTTTCCCTCCCCCCAGAGCCAAGAGAAAGCAACCATGCCCACTCTTGCCATTTATATTTAACCTAGTACTGGATGTCCTAGCCAGAGCAATTGGACAAGAAAAAAAAAAAAAAAAAAAAAAAGAAGTCATTCAAATTGGAAAGGAAGAAGCAAAATTACCTCTGCTTGCAGATTACATGATTATATATGTAGAAAACCCTAAAATCTAAGCAAAATAACTGCTAGAACTATTAAGTGCAGTAAAATTGCATGGTAAACAATCTACATACAAAAGCAGTCATTCATATACCTGCAAACAACAATCTGAGACTGAAAATAGAAAACAATCACATTCAAAACAGCAACAACAATGAAATAAAATATTTAGGAAGGAAAATAACCATAGAGGTGAAAGACTTCTTCACTGAAATGTATAAAACATTGATGAAAGAAATTAAGGAAAAGAAAGATAATTAAAAGACATCCTGCATTCACGGAAGGATTAATATTGTCAAATGTCCATATTACCCAAAATGATATATAGATTCAAGTAATTTCTATCAAAATCCCAATGGATTTTTTTAATGAAAATTGAAAAGACAATCCTAAGATGTACATGGAGCTACAAAATAATTTGAAGAGTCAAACCAATTTTTACTAAGTACAAAGCTGGAGTCATCACACTTCCCAATTTCAAACTACATCACAAAGTTACAGCAATCAAAAAAGTATGGTACTGACATTAAAACAGATCTATAGACCGATGTAGCAGAATAGGGAAGCCACAAATAAATTCATGCACTTATAATTAACTGGAAAGAACATATAATAGGAAAAGAATAGCCTCGTTGAATGGTCTTGGGAAAAAAGGATATCCACATGTAGAAGAATGAAGTTGAACTCTTATATCGTATACAAATATCACCTCAAAATGGATTAAAGACAAATATAAAACTTGAACTAGTAAAATTACTAGAAAAAAACATGGGAAAAAGAATCCTGACATTAATTTAGTCCTTAATTTTTTGGATATAACACCAAAAGCATAGGTATCAAGAGCAAGAATAGACAAGTGGTATTGTATTAAATTAAATAGTCTCTGCAGAAGAAACAATCAACAAGTGAATAGGCAACCTATGGAATGGGAGAAAATATTTGCAAACCATATATCTGGCAAGGAATTTATATCCAAAATATATAAGGAATTTATAAACTCAATAGCAAAATCCAAATAACAGATTTAAAAAATGAGCAAACGACCTGAACAGACATAAAAGAAAACAGACCAATGACCAACAGGCACCTAAAAAGGAGCTCAACAATTATCAAAGGAATATAAATCAAAACAAAAATTAGAATTCATCGTATACCTGTTAAAATGGCTATTATCAAAAAACAAAAAAAAACAAACAAACAAAGGAGCAAGAAATAACAAGTGTTGTCAAGGATATGGAGAAAATGTAAACTTTCATACTGTTGGTAGGAATGTAAATTGGTGTAGACATTATGGAAAACAGTATGGAGATTCCTCAAAAATTTAAAACAGAGCTATTCATTTGATCCAGCAATCACACTTCTGGCATATATACCAAAAAAAACCAAAATAAGTATCTCGAAAAGGTATCTCCACTTCATGTTCTTTGCAGCATTATTCACAATATTAAATATATGGAATATCTTGACCCTAAATGTCTATCAATGAATTAGTGGCAGATTTAAAAATGTGGTATATACATAAAATGGAATATTATTTAGGCTTAAAATGAGTGCAGTCCTGCTGTTTGCAACAACACAGACGATACTATGGTCATCTGGAGGCTGGTTAAGTGGAGAACATTATGCTAAGTGAAGTAGGTTACAGTAAGAGAAATATTGTATGATCTCACTTATATGTGGAATCTAAAAGTGTCAAACTCCTGGAAACAGAGATTAAAATGCTGGTTGCAGAAGCTGAGAGTAGGGAAACAGGAGTGCAGTGTCAGTTATGCAAGATGAATAGGAGGTTCAAAGGGCTTCCAAGATTCAGTTAAGCAAGATGAATAAGATCTGGAGATGTAATATACAATAATGTCACTGTAGTTAAAAATGCTGTGTGAAAATTGGCACAATATTTTACTTGAAATTTGCTAACTGGGCAGGGTACATCTTAAGGGTTCTCATCGAAAGAAAGCAAGAAACCAAGAGAGAAAAAGCAAGCAAGCAATCAAGAAGGAAAGGGAAAGAAAGAAAGAAAGAAAGAAAGAAAGAAAGAAAGAAGGAAGGAAAAGAAAATGAACACATTAACTATATGAAGTAATGAATATGTTAATTAGTTTGTGATAATTACTTCACAATGTATACGTATATCAAAGCATCACATTGTAAACCTTAAATATATATAATTTATTTCTTAATTATGCCTCAATAAAACTGAGGGGAAAAAAAGGAATGATGCCTCAGACATGCTTGTAATTGTCCATCACACAATGTTATTTGAGGAAAATACAGTAATAAAGAATTATTTACTTACAGTTACACTGGCAGTGTTTTGTTTTCTTGTGGTAGATGAAATAAGAGTGTGTCTTTGCATTGTGGTGCATTATATATGATGAAATACAGTTTTAAGATATTTTATCCATAATTTCTTTAATAATTATCAAAGTTGTACTATGACACTTTGAATCTGAAAGTGCAGTGTAAGGAAAAGACCCAAGAGTGGACGAGGAAAACATGAAGCAAAAAAAGGGCACAATAAATATTAATATTATGTCAAATAAAATTGAGGAGCATACCTATTAAATATTACATGAGGAATTTTATATAAATTAAAGTACTAGGATAAAATCACAGAAATATACCAGTGAACATTATGTATGCACAAGATTAGCTACCACTATAATATAGAACTATAAACTATTACAAAAATAAAAGAAACTCAGAGAATGCAGTTGCATAAAAAAATTTCAACATTATTTGTCTATAACAAGTAAATGGGACAAATGCAATAAAATATTATTAAATATCAAAAAGATTAAATAAAATACATTTATACATAATGGTTTAAAAATATCAGTTTTCTTTTTTTTAATTTTTTTAACGTTTATTTATTATTGAGAGGCAGAGAGACACAGAGCGTGAGCAGGGGAGGGTTAGAGAGAGGGGAAGACACAGAATCTGAAGCAGGCTCCAGACTCTGAGCTGTCAGCACAGAGCCTGACATGGAGCTCGAACCCACAAACTGTGAGATCATGACCTGAGCCAAAGTTGGTTGCCTAACCAACTGAGTCACCCAGGCGCCCCTAAAAATATTAGTTTTCTATAAATCTTATATGGAAATTTCCAGACTATCAAATATATGCATGATGCAAGATAACCCAAAGGAAACAATATTCAATTAAAGAGTAATCAACAAAAGCTGGGCAGATATTTTTTAATGCAACATGACAAAATAAATCAAAAAAATGAAAAATAAAATAAATGACAATCTGTATCCATTCTCATCTAAAACCTTTAATGTAGTTTATGTTAATTTTGCCATTTTTCCTTCCACATATTTCTTATATTTAAAAATATGTCTGATTCACTCATGTAAGACCCTCTGTCTTCACTTTTTTTCTATTCCTCTTTATTTTTCCCAATATTTTCTTTCCCTGTCTTCTCTGCTTCTGTCCCTTCTCTTTCTCTTGTCTTCCTCCTTTTGCTCCTTCTCTTTTTCCCTTTTCCCCCTTCCTTCCTCCCTCCCTTCCTTCCTCCCTCCCTTCCTTCCTTCCTTCCTTCCTTCCTTCCTTCCTTCCTTCTTTTTTGTTCTTTTTAAGTCTTCTCCTGTAATATGCAGAGAAAAATCTATGCATCCTATTACCCTTATTAATCTTATCTGAAATGTTAGGATGGTATATAATTGAAGATCTAAATAATTATTTTAGAAATCAAATCTGTGATCTGCAAAGGCATGCAATGGCTGCTTCTGAAAGTTAATAATTATTTTACTATTTACACATGATTTTTACTTTTTAAAAGTCATTTTTTCCTTGCATAGTTTATTTATTGAAGCTTTTAGTTTTATTTTATTTAGCTTGACTTTATCTGCTGATCCTAACAATAAGACAATGTAATGATAATTCTAGACATATATGTAATAAGTAATTAAAATTCATGGAAAACAAAGAAGAATGAATGAGGCAAAATAAATTTGTAGATGGTAAGCTGTTAAAAAAGAAATGAACGTAATTTATGCATAAGTAAGCGTTACTAAAACTATCACATTAATGGAATAATGATCACTGATAATATTTAAATATTTCCATGTCTGTCTGTTTTTGGTTTTTGCTTTTTTAAGTTTTGTACAGCATGTGGATATATACAGCACCAAAGTAAATGAAAACAAAAACAACAATAAAACAAAAACAAAACAAAACAATAGTTTCCCTTTTTAACTGAAAGTAGTGTTTTTCTTTGAAACCTTTAGTAAGCTAAAGGTGGCCAAGGCTAAGTGACCTAAGGCAAAGAATATCTCTGCTTTTTCTGAAAGTTTGTTTTTGGGAAAGATCCTCATTTGTATGGCAACCGCTTTTTTTTTTTTTTTAAAGCAAAACTCCTATTCAGATTTATTTCTTTTAGTGAAAGCAGGTACTAATATAAGTCTTCCATAAAGGAGAGAAGTGGCATAAGGAGAAATTTGGGGAAGTGAGGGATACCTGTACTGAAACTTTCTGTGCAAGATGGAGAATATTATCTTGACTTGTTAATTTTTTAATTACCATAATGATGAGAGTAGTGAAATTGTATCAGTTAATGAGGGTGTTTCAGACAATGAAGTGGAGAAAGGCATGAGAAATGTAATTTAAATTGGTTTATAATCCATGGTTATTTAAAAAAAATCATCTCTATTTTTGTATGATGAAAATATAGCACATAATAGGAAACCACAAGATGAATTCAGCAAAGAGGGAATAGTCATTCTGCACTTTATGACTTGAGCTAGTTGAATCAAATTGCTTAGCTGTCTTTGCTTCCAATTGTTTATCTCTAAAATGGACATCCTTACGTGGATATACTTATTTAAGACATTAGGCAGTTCATAATAAATACTTAATTTACTGCCTGACACCTATCATGTGGAAGTTCATTATTGTTGTTATGGTGCATATTACTAGTATTAGAATTTATCTTAATTAGTAACCACTGTATCTTAGACTAAAGCTTTTACAAATGTTTAAAACATTAGTCTTTCTAAATCATTTAAATGTTTATGAAATGATCTTATCAAGACAATAGTTTTTGTGAGTTTTTTTTTTTTTCCTAGTCCTTAGTCCAATTCCTATGCTACTTGGAAAATGTCCTTTATAGTGATTAGATATATAAATAGGTTTGCATAACCCATTTTACTTCTTTTTAAATATTTTTTTAAGTTTTATATATTTTTGAGAGAGAGAGAAAGAGAGAGAGAGAGAGAGCGCTCAAGTGGGGGAGGGACAGAGAGAGAAGGAGACACAGAATCCAAAGCAGGTTCCAGGCTCCAAACTGTCAGCACAGAGCCCTATGTGGGGCTCGCACTCGCGAACCACGAGATTATGCCGTGAGCCGAAGTCGGACGCTTAACCGACTGAGCCACCCAGGCACCCCCTTTTACTTCTGTTTCAATAAACTTTGTTACTAGGAAAAATATTTTTTGTTCTTACGTTTTGACATTGCATGTTCTCCTTTGAGCTAATGATGTTAGCCTAAAAATATTCTACTTTTATACATATGCCTGAGGATTTTTCTTTATTTCTCAAACCAACATCCAGGTAGAAATTTAGGGTTTGGGGAAGAAGTATGGTGGCACAGTTGCAGGTAAAATTAAGGTAATTAAAGAATAGAGTGCAGCCTGCTAATGCTCTGAAGACTAAAATAGCTAATATGAAACAACAAAAGATACACAATTGAAGGCTGTTGGTCACAACTCAGCACTGCTAATGGGATGGCCAGTTATTTTTTTTTCTTCAGTAATTATTTTTCTTTACTACTTTGAAATCACAATTTACAATGAAGTATGTGTTGTACATAGATGTGAGTAAGGGAGGAACAGTATTGCATAACAAGATATCCCATGCTTATGTACTAAATTGCTTTCTCTGATCTGTAATTATTTTATCTTCAGTTTATCCTGGTTCCTTTTAGTGAAAATTATAGTTTCAATACTACAGTATGAATACCAGGGTAGCCCATTGATTCTAGGTTAGGCAACATTTTGAATCCTTCAGTGGACATATTTAGGGACTATTTTTAATGAGAAAATGACATATTTATTCACTTTTTCATCAGATAACATATAAAGTGCAGAAGATGTGCAACATGGATCTCAAGGCTTCCAAAATATGGAGTTTTTATCAGTTTTAATTCTCTCAGGAAAGCTACTCCTGCAGTGAGAATTCCGAAGAAATCCCGATTACACAAAATAAGTAAAATGAGGAACTCTGTTCTTAATATACTGGGGCAAAATCCTTTCTTCACACTGAAGGCAAGTGTGTTAATATAAAGTTTCTCTATATAGAAAGATATAAATATAAAATTTCTCTAAGCAACATTTCCCAAAACTGTTCAGCAGAACACAGCATCCACAAGATGTTAATAGCTATCACACAATGAAATGTTTCTAGAGTGAAAGAAAGTATGGTGAGTGCTGATTTGAGCCATCTCCTTTACTGCAGGACTTCCTCCCTAAGACTTTCCAGGAGGAAGATAAAATGTGCTGTGTGGTCAAACTGAGTGAACTATACAGTACTCTCAGAGCATCTAGAACTTTGCTGTATGTGAAGTTCTGTTGACATTAGTCATAGGGCTATATGAATTTAAGTATAAATTAATTAAAATTAAATAAAATTAAAATTCAGACACTTCCATTCTTGGCCAAGATGAAGTAATAATGACCAGATTTACTCACCCACATGTAGCAACCCACAAAACAAATGAAATAAATGGAACAATAATTTTTAGGACGCAAAACAGTACATTGGACATCCCGAGAGACTAGAAACAAACAACACATGTTAGCACCTCAGTTGCCCAAAATTCCTGCCTGGAGAGTCTCTAGATCTTGGCTTGGGGATGGTGACCCCAGGCAGACACTATGGAGTCTATAAATTGAAACAAAGCTGGGAGACTAAGGAGATGAAGGCAGTGAGATTGTACAGGGTGGAGTGCTCAGAGGAAAAGGCCTGCGCACAAAGTGAACGAGGGAGGTCTACAGAGGGGCACATGAATGTTGAGCTGAGTATTGATCAACGCAGGGGTGTGAGGTAACAACCTGCGACCAAGGAATGAAACACACGAAAGAACATTCCTGCAGATCAAGTGTCAGCAATAGTCCTCTTGCTACCACACACACACTTGCTCACACACACACACACACACACACACACACACACACACGACCAATGGCCAACAAATCCATGAAAATATCTTCAAAATCATTAGGGAAATGCAATTAAAAGCAACAAAGATACAAATTTACCCACTTGAGTGGATAAAATTGAAAAAGAATGAGGATAACATATTTCTGAGAATGTGGACTAACTAGAATTCTGTTATTTATATATTAAACATTCAGTTAACATGTGTCCCAGCAAGTACACATTTAGGTATTTACCCCAGAGAAATAAAAACATAGTCTTACAAAATACTTGTAATTGAATGCTTATAGCAGGTATAATCAGAGTGGTCCTCTTATAATTGAATAATACACAGAATAAGAATTGCATAGACTACTGTAATTCATGATAACGTAAATGACTCTCAAAATATTAAGTTGGGGAAGAAGGTAGGTTATAAAGTGCATAACATACATTTTTAACTTTTCACCCATAAAAAGCTCTGTAAAGGAAAAATGTACATTTTACTGTATGTAAGTATATAGGGAGGGAGGACATTTTTTCAAGTGTGTGTGTGTGTGTGTGTGTGTGTGTGTGTGTATCTTACGAGATCACAAACTTTTTTTTGATAGAGCTAAATTATTTCTATTCAGTATTTTAAATATATTTATTAAAATAAATTAGAAGATAATAAGGACTCTCAGATCTTATGGCTCCTTATGTAAACTTCTCTTTTTCTCTTTTGTAACAAAAGCTATAAAATATGATTTTTAAAAAGATGGGTAATAGTAATATTAACAAATATCTTACTGGAAGTGATGGTTTTTATTTTTGAGTATAGAATGAGAGCATGGGCTTCATTACAAATTATTTAGAGAGGAAATCTGAAATGCACAACACACACAAATGAGTTATATACATGTAAGGAAACACAACAAATCTATACTCAAAGTCCTCTTTCTCTCTCTCTAATATATATATATATATATATATATAATATATATATATATTAATATATATATTAGAATGGAATATATTATATTATATTATATATTAGAATATATATATATATATATATATATATATATATATATATATTAGAATCTTTGTACTTGAGAAGGATTTTTTCAATGTATGGTAAACATTAAAAGCAAACAAAAATGAAATCCAGTTTTAATTATTTCCAGTTTCCCATTCTGAAAATCCACCATCATTCTGAAAGAAGCAAGCACTCACTTTCACACAAAAGTAGTAAAGCAAGCCAAAATGACTTTTTGTTGTTGTTCTTGCTCCAAGAGGAAACCATGTCCACTCTACTTGGGCACAGCCCTTACTCCAGATTGCACAGGAATTCATATTGTTGAAGGAAAAACAGATACGCAGTTTGTGGCCAAGAAATAAATGATGTCATTTTACTTATTTGCAAATGATACATGAGTCTGAGCATTATAATACCATTTCTTCAACTAAGCTTGAGAAAATGTACTAAGTCTTTCTGTGCTTAAAAAGAAATAGGCTCATTTTTATTCAGGACAAATAAAGTATTTGAATGGGTAACACGAAGTAGCTTAAAAAGTAGAATAAGGATATAGGGTAAATGTTACAGGAGACAGATTTCAGCTTGGTCTTAGAAGAATCTCTCACTGCCCTAAGCTAGATCAGAGTACATGAAAGCCGCAATGATGAAATCTCTATTTTTGATAGAATCTAGTATCTTTAATTCCCCCCTCTTGGATATAGCAGATATTTTAGAACATATACCGAGTACCTTTATTTGTTTTAATGTCTCAAAAACATTAATTTACTATATGTCGATGTCTCTATTTTCCTTAAAATATTTTATTATGTGAAACTCTTCGCCAATGAAAGGAGATTGTAATCGAGAAGAAACTTAGATTTAAGAGGGACTTTACTAACTTTTATTTTTACTTTTTTTCTTTTGCTTAATTTTGCCGGTTCTGTAAAATTCTTCCAAAAGGAAAAATGCAATATTGTAGAATAAGAGTGTTTATTTAGGGCTTGGGCCAATTTTCATGCCACGGGATTCTCCAGTGTGATTCCAAACAGAGAGAACAGGTCAGATGTTCGGGATTTGCTGGAATAAGAACTCTGAACTTCCAGTTAAATAGATGTGTCTCTCTTTTGATTTGGGAGATGAATGTATACCGTTTAGGCCAAAAACATTAATTCTACATTATACCGACTTTGAAATATTTATTATGAAGAGATTGACAAGAGTTCCCGTGTTTCTCACAGTCTGCTGGGATCTGCTCGGAAACACTGACACCATGCGATGTCTCACACTGAATATATTCAAGGGACAGAGAACAAGTTGATTGTTACAAAATGGAGTGATTTTTTATGTTCTTAAGAATTGCATTTACTCTGCAAGTCTTCTATATCAAAAAGTTAAATGATTTTTTTTCTAATTTTAATATTTTCTTGGCTCAAAAATTGCCTTTTATTTAAAAAAAGAAAAAAAAAAAGATTCCAAATGTTTAGTAATGCCCAGGGCATTGTAGGAATGAGTTATGTTTTAGTGAAAACTGAATTACCTCTGGGGGCCTGGGTGGCTCTGTAGGTTAAGGGTTCAACTTCAACTTAGGTCATGATCTCCTTGTTTGTGAGTTGGAGCCCCCTGTCAGGCTCTGTGTTAATAGCTCAGAGCCTGGAGCCTGCTTCAGATTCTGTTTCACTCTCTCTCTGCCCCTCCCCCAGTCATCCTCCCCCTCCCGCCCCTGTCTCTCTCAAAAATAAACATTAAAAAAGTAAAAAAAAACAAAACAAAACAAAATTGCATTACATAGTCTTATTTCTGGAAAAGTTGATCAAATGTGAATATTTATATAAAGCCAGAGGTCTCTGGTTTACACTGAAATGTGACCCCCTCTACTGGCTGCCTCACATTACTGAAATTTCTGTTGTTAAACATTTCACTAATAGCATTGTATTGGATGCCTTAAAATAATTAAAATCTTAATGTGGAATCACACAAATAGTCAACTTCCCTGTAGATCTGAATTAATTATGATGGATTTTGAATTGCAATTAAGCAGTTTTAATATGTAAATAATCCTGTATTTTCTCAAAAGCATTTAGCACACTTCTCATTGTACCTGTTTATCTTCTGCAGTTTTATCTTGTCTAATAATTTCTACTATGCTTATGTATTGATTGTTCACTAATTCAGTAGTTGACCTCTTTCTCTAGGAGCTTCAGAGTCATCTGTTTCTCCACTTAGTGTCTTGTAAAGATACATTGATACACAGGGATCAAATGTCACCTCATCTGCTTCTTTCAAATCCTACTCTCTCTCTCTCCATTCTTTAATTTAGATTAATTCAGTCCAACCAATCATTAAAGCAAGAATTTGGGTAGTTGTGTGTGACTACATTCTAGATTCTAATTACCTTCTTCTTTTTCTTTTTTTTTTTTTTTTTTTTTATGTTAGTCATTTTTCAAGACAGAGAGAGAGAGAGTTGAAACAATGGAAGGAACAGAGAGAGAGGGAGACACAGAATCTGAAGCAGGCTTCAGGCTCTGAGCTGTCAACACAGAGCCCAACTAGGGGGGCTGGAACTCACCAACCAGGAGATCATGACTTGAGCAGAAGTTCAACACTTACCCACTGAGTCACCCAGTTTTCCCCCTAATTACCTTCTTTTACAAAAGAACTCATAATGTTGATTCCCATCAGAAAAAACGTAAAGACATTTTTTCTCTTTACATTAAACATTACCAAAAATTTTGGCCCTCATGATTTGGCTACATGAAATACTAATAAAGTGTCCCAATCTTAATCACATTCAATATAAATTAATTACCTAAGCTGCTGTTCCAAAGCTTTATTAAGAAAAAAAAAAAAGAATCTTCTATTTTATTTTATTTTATTTTATTTTATTTTATTTTATTTGAAACAAACTTTTTAACGTTTATTTATTATTGAGAGACAGAGCATGAGCAGGGGAGGGGCAGAGAGAGGAGGAGGCACAGAATCTGAAGCAGGCTCCAGGCTCTGAGCTGTCAGCACAGAGCCCAACGTGGGGCTCAAACTCCCAAACTTTGATATCATGACCTGAGCCAAAGTCAGACGCTTAACTGACTGAGCCACCCAGGCACCCCAAGCATGTTCTATTTTAAAATCTAAGAGCTTTCTTTTAAAATTCAATATTTTATATAATCTCCTTTGTATGACTAGGAAGTCTTTTCCTGATTCCTGCCTCTTAATATCTCTGTGGGGTCGTTATGCATTGTTTCTTGTACTCATCTTTGTATCCCCAAACACAAGTTGACTTGTGATTTCATGTTTCTTTCCATGCCTTTCATAATGCTACTTCTCATGTACTCACTCTTTACTGTGAGACAGCAGTTCTTTCCAGAATGAGCTCAGATTTCACTTCCTTCATGAAACCTTCACACTTTCACAAGCTTTGTGGACTGTCTTACTTTTGTATCTATCTACACATGTGCTTATAGCTCTTATTCATCTTTGGTTCAGTGGTGCCTTGAGGACAGACCTCAAGGTTTGCAGAGGGTACTGGTAGACTATTCTGAATTTAGGGTCTGTTGGTTACTCAGCTTGCATGGACAGAGTTGAAATTTTTGCTGAAATCCACATGCCATTAGCCAAAATTCATCCACAATTCAATGAACCCAACCAATAAAATAAAATAGTTTTACAAATTCCATTTTCAGTGTTATGGATTCAGAAGAGTTATACATTTTGAGTGAATCTTTCTGAAGTTTGCATTTTCAAGCAAAGTCTCAAGACTAAATTTTAGAAATTGTTATTTTTCAAATTATAACTTGAAAAATTACACCTTGTACTTAAATGACATTTAGCAAATTTTCATTGAAAATAAAACAATATTTCAGAACAAAATACATGCCATTGCTATAATTAGAATTTTTATTAATAAGTTATTACTTCTTAAGTTAATACTTTGATTAATATAAAGTTATTTTTCATATTTCATATAAGAAAAAAAGCATAAAGAATAATAAGCAACCTGCCCACAACCTGGTAAATGGAGAAGTGAGGTTTGAAATACAGATTTTTGATACTGAACTGGTACTTTAAGTATTACTTTTAGTTACATACACAGTATTTTATATTTTATTCTAATGAGTTGTATATTTTCCTATGGCTACTTTTATATTTTTAATATTTATAATATTTATAAATTATTTTTAAAATAATTTAAGTAAGATAATTTTATTTCTTTGTATAGCAATTTGGAAATATTTAAAAAAAATAATGTTTATTTGTTTTTGAGAGACAGAGACAGAGCACAAGCAGGCAGGGGCAGAGAGAGAGACAGGGAGACACAGAATCTGAGGCAGGCTTCAGGCTCCCAGCTGTCAGCACAGAGCCTGATGCGGCTCGAACCCACAGACCATGAGATCATGACCTGGGTCGAAGTCGGACGCTCAACCGACTGAGCCACCCAGGCGCCTCTGGAAATATTTTAAAGGCATATATCTACATTTAACAATTAATCTAACTTCAGTATATTACAGTTATAAAATAAAACTCTTGGAAAAAAAAAACCTAAAGTTAAGTGAAAAAAATAGAAAAAGGTTGAAATCAATTGATATGCTTTAAAAGTATTCACAAATAATGTTTCAAAAATTATTTTAAAAACATGATTTTTTTATGATAGTGTGTTATCATGTCAAAAGCTGATATTGACACTAAAATAAAAATTTAACCATCTATCATAGGGATAGAATATGAAGAAAAGGATCTGGTTGTCTGTATGGTGAGGCTCTTTTCTCTATTTCTCTATTTATAAAAATTTAGCCAGTGATGAAGAATACTTTCAAAACAGAAGAACAAAAGTTAGAAGTTATTAAACAATACTTTATGAATTGGTTATGTATTGTTAGCAAAATATGGGCATAATAAAATTGTGTTAAATTAGTGAAGTATAAATATTAAAGCTATCAGTTTTATATGAGATTTTTAATACAAAAACATGAATAAAGTGTCCTTAAGATTAGCTAAATATGATTTAAAAGAAATAAACTGAGGTAATCATTTCACAATTTACATATATACATATATGTACATATGTACATATCCACATATATACATATATATACATATATATTTATATCCTGCATGGAACTTTAACTTATAGAGTTATATAAATCATTTCCCAATGAAACTGGTAAAATAAAAAAAAAATAAAAAGAAACCTAAAGAGACACTGATATATATTTTATCAGTGTTAATAGAATTTATTTAAAGATATAATTTTTAAATATAAAATAAAGGCAGATGACCATAAGCTACCACCCAGCCCATGACCAAAAATGAGATTGAAAGAGAAAGAGAGAGAGAGAGAGAGAGAAAAGAAAAGAAAATCAAAGATTTCCTAAAGCCTTGATGATAAATGTCTTATGAACCTAATGACACATCCATGGAGTCCCGATATTAATATTTTACCTAATATGAAATAATTTAAACCATATATTTCAGTTTATGGAAAATTCTTTAAATTTTTATTAGTACTTCACTTAGGAAAATGGAAAAGTAAAATAGTAACTATTTAATTATTTGAAAACTATATTTTATTTTTAAAAATATCATTTGACAGTTTGCAAGAGACTTGGCTATAAAAAATATACTGTTTGAATATGTATAAAGCCAGCAAAAGTAAGCAAGCAATGTTAAGTAAACTCAAACTTTTCACGATCAAAAATCTAAAAGAGATACACCTTCGTACCAATACACAAGCCTAAGGAACGTGAGAGAAAAACTTCACTGGTATAGTCTTGAGGTTTGGGATGCGAAAGTAGAGTCTGAGAAGAAAAAGAAGCCTGGGTATAAAATAAGTGAGAGTGGTAAGGTTCAGAGAAGTGTTGTGCCAGCCTGGATTTTTTTTTTTCAGTTGATGCTTTGCAGTTTTTTTTTTTTTTTAATTTGTTTAGTGTTTATTTATTTTTGGGAGAGAGAGAGATCAAGTAGGGGAGGGGCAGAGAGAGAAGAGGACAGAGGATGCCAAGCAGGCTCTGTACTGACTGACAGATCATGCGAGATCCTGACCTGAGCTAAAGTCAGATGCTCAACCTACTGAGCCACTCAGGGGCCCCAATGCTGTGCAATTTTTGTATCCCTATGATTTACCATGGAAAACGTACAGTTGAAGGTGTAGGTCAGCAAGAATGATGTCCTGAATCAGGAGCATCTTGGGGGAGAAGGTCTTACAAGTATCTCTTGGACTAGATATCTAAGAACAGGTGGGGCGGGGGGGGGGCGTTAGGAAAAATTATTTCTCCTACATTTTTGTGCACTTTATTCATTAAATAGCTTTTAAATTTTTATATGTAAACGATTTGTTTATTTCATATGGAAGTAGGAAGTAGAACATTTAAAAATGATTTTACATTAATTTTTAAACTTAAGTTGGGATGATTCTTCTAAGGATGAGAACTAGAATCCAAATAGATCACATAAGTAAGCTTTCTTATGGAAGATCACTTCAAATTTCATAAGCACCCACAAAGTGTTATGAATAAAATGTCATCTAAGAGACAATTCTGTACCCTCCATTGAGGCTATAGAAGGCATGTTAAATGATTCTTATGCCTTGTAAGGAATAGAATTGCTTTATTATTTTATTATTATTTTAAACAACCAGGGAAATGTGGGTGGTGGAGATGCTTGGATCACATCGGCCGTGTCTTCTAACAATCTGCTCTTGGGAATTGGTGATATTTTGTACCATATTTCAGCCTTACTCCAAGCTTGAAATGTGGCACAGTAGTCACTATGAGCAACTGGCATATATCATGGCCATCTGGCATATTTTGGCAAAGTACAGTCCTAATTTCATAATGCTCTAGGAAATAGTAACATATGCTTCGTGTAGTATTCTATCCAAAATGGATAAACCAATTCATTGTAATTCTAAAATTATACTAATCCTGGTACTGCAACTGTTGTGAACACTGTTTCACTGTGTGTATGTATGCACACATTGGTAATCTTACAAAAAATGAACACATTTTTAATTTTCTATGAAAGTAAAGATGCTCTTTGAAACACACACACACACACACACACAGCAAACCAAAATTACACAAAGATGCAAAAGGAATAAAGGAGAAAAAATATTCTTTCTTTACCATTCCCAAGCAATCCAACTGCTCAGTTATATAACTGCAACATTTTACATACATTTCCATATGCATGTACACATTATATATAGAGTCAGACCCATACATACAAAATTGCAGATGTATTTTAGATATGCAAGGCTATACGCTGAATATTTCTCTACAACTGTGCCTAATTTATCTAATACACATTTTCATTTTTAACATTACTATATATACATCTACCATAGTCTTTTATATTGCTTTATAGTTCTCCATTGTACATCTATATTAAAACTACAGAATTTTCTTAATCCAACTTATATTGCTAGTCATTTTGTTTCTAGGGCTTTGCTGTTGGGAGTAATTATAAATGCTGTTTAAGTATATATGTAAGTGTATACCTGTGTCCTTGGTGCAGCAGATTGCTTTAGATTACTGTTAACAGTAGAACTGGAAATTCTGTCCCAAATATGTTACTGGTTACTTTTCAGTAAAATAAAGAAAGTGAGCAGGTTCATAAAGCTAGACAATTTTTGCTTTAGTCTATGTACAATGCTCAGGCATAGATACACAAAATACTGAGCATTTTGCATAATTTTGGCATTGTGGTAGATTCTTTATATTACAAAATTAAATATAAATACACTCCAGCCCCCTGTAACACTAATATTTTTCTTAACCTAAAGCCTACTTAGTCAAACAGTAGTACATATACAAAGCTTTATTTTGACTGTTATTTGCACAATATATGTTTTATATCTTCTTATTCTCACATTTTCTGTGTCCCAACTAAAAAATAAGTGTTTTTTATGCACAGTATTTTCTTTTTCATGTATTTGGATTTCAGTAGCTTTATTATGATGCATTAAGTATGATTTTCTTTTAATAAATGCTCACAGGGGTTTATTGTGCTTCAGCAGTCTGTGGGTTAATGTCTATCATGAGTTTCAGAAAATGTTTAGCTAGTGATTCTTCAAGTATTTTCACTTAAATTATATGTATTTTAGACACTTTTTTTCCTGCTTCCTTATGTTTCTTACAACCACCACCACACACACACACACACACACACACACACACACACACCTTTATTTATTTATTTTTTTTCTGTACTATCCATTGTCATTTCCCTTTATTTCTGCACATTCAGTGCAATGACGTCTTCTGCTGGATCTAACCTGCTTTTATTTTTTATTTTTTAATTTTTAATATTTATTTATTTTCGAGAGAGAGGTACAGAGTGTGAGCAGGGGAGGGACAGGGAGAGAGGGAGACAGAATCCGAAACAGGCTCCAGGCTCTGCGTTGTCAGCACAGAGCCCGAAGTGGGGCCCAAACTCACAGACTGTGAGATCATGACCTGAGTTGAAGTCGGACCCTCAACCGACTGAGCCACCCAGGCGCCCCTAGCCTGCTTTTAAAATGACATATCGAACTCTTAATTTCATTTAATAAATTCTACAATTCCCATTTGAATCTCTTTTAGAGAATAAAATACCATGGTACAAATCTCTATTATGTTTTCAGCGCATAAGAACACTAAATTCTCCCTAGAAGATAAGGTAACAAGTCACTGGAGGGGCCAACGGCAGGCCACCCCAAAATGGGCCCCCTGGCGTCAAGATTATTTTGAGTTAAAAAGCAATCAAACACCAACAGATTCAGGAAAAGCTCTCTACTTTCCTCACGACTGGCTACAAAGGATTTAAATAGAATACCTGCTCCAGGAAGACAGCTATCACCACGGAGAACTACATTATACTCTGAGCTAGGTGTAGCAGACAGGGCAGATCGTAGTAAGGCCTATATGACAGAGTCCTCTCCACCCCATTGTTCCTGAGTGACCCAGAAAATATTTGTTTATCAGTTTTTTCATCTTCCTGTGAATTGCATTCCTTCCCTTTGAAGTCCCAGGCCTCTACCCCCTTCTTCTTAGTTCGAAATGATGTATGTACCTCATTTTGCCTGTCTGGGCAGTTCCCTGTTTATATGGATTCCATTTGGTAAGTAAGAAATTAAATGTGTATTTTCCCCTGTTAACCTGTCCCATGTCAGTTTGATTCTTAGTCCAGCTGCTAGAAGGAGCTTGAAAGGGACAGGATATTCTTGCTCTCTAGCATCACCCACATCTCAATATCTTAATGCTTAAAAAACATTCAGTACTGAATAATAAGTGTGTCAAACAGGTCTACAGGTGCTTCTAACCTGCTTGCTGCTGGCACTGACGTCACTGAGCACTGGTGGTAACGCAGCACAGAAAGCGCCACAGAGATATCACAATGACAGCATCTACCTATAGACCTTCTGTTTCTCACTGCTTTATAATCTCCGTTCCTATTAGGTTATATTTTACTACTAAATTCTATATATTTGAAAGAGTCTTTAGGATGCCCATTGGGACAGATATTTTTGTGCTGCCATTGTTTTTTCAATGGTTATTGTCCACATGGTCATGATGCTCTTTGGTCTTGGAGGCATTTATGTTCCATGTAAACAACTGGAAAGTATATATTAAAAACAAGAAAAATTAAAATTCCCCGTAATTACACTACCCAGAAATAACTACTATTTTGTTTTGTATTCCATGTCCAATTTTGAAAATAGTTTCTTTTTTGAGAGAGAGAGAGAGAGAGAGAGAGAGAGAAAGAGAGAGAGAGAGAGAGAGTGAGCGAGGGAGGAACAGAGAAAGAGGGAGACACAGGATCCAAAGCAGGCTCCAGACTCTGAGCTGGCAGCACAGAGTCCAATGCGGAACTCGAACCCATGAACTGCGAGATCATGACCTGAGCCTAAGTCAGATGCTTAACCAACTAAATCCCCCAGGTGCCCTGAAAATCATTTCTTAATTTAATACATCTTGCTGTTTAAGTTAAAATTCTGCCAGTTTAATTTAACTGCTATCGGTAGCTTTGCAGATGAGTGATTGTTTGATTTAGTCTTTTTCTAATAAAGTCTATTTTATCTTTAATCTTTTAACTACTCACCCACATTCAAATATCCTATTATTGATAACCCTACTTAAGTGTTTGCTATTACCCACACTATTTGTTCACCCACACTATTTTTATGCTCTGCACCGGACTAAACACATGGAAAAATTGTTAGGTATAAAACTAAATAAAGATATTGTGTTTTTATTTGTTCAGAAAAATAAATTATTAGAGCGTGTGGTTATCTCCGGCCTGTTTTTACTCTTGCTTATGATTGTGTATCATCTACAATATAAACGTCTTCTTTAAGTAGTTATACCAAATAGAACATGTTAAACAATTTTTGAGTTGGGTGTATTATGTAGATTTTTGGACAGTCCCATCTCTACATGTCCTAACATATTTTGAATTGTTGATCATTTAATTTATTTTTATATAATGCCACAGTTTTACTTGTATTTTTGGGACTTTATGCTCTATCTGTGAAATATTGACATCATAGTGTTAGATCATATTGTGGATTTTAGAGGTTTGCTGAGCAGAAAATGAAACGTGTACTTTTCTTCAAATATTTAAATTACAGATACATTCAAAAGCAATTGAAATTGCCATGAGGTAAAAAGTATCCACCGTATTCAAATATGTGCACTACGATGTTTTAAAGTTAGAATCAAATACTGGCATTTATATTTAAAATGATTGCAAAGTAGGCATGTTTTCAAACCACTTTCCCCCCCTAGGTTTTAACTGTTAACTCACTAGTCACTGCTATTTTTAATTATATTAAACAACATATGGTATTTGAAAAATAGATGTCTTAGCAAGGAATATATTAAATATTGTTTTAAAATACACTGAAGAGAATAATAGCCTTAATTAGGAATTGTAACCTGAAGTATCTGTTACAAGCTGCTGGTTTTGCCCGATTTACTGTAAAAAACATAAAATTTTTATCATTAGATACATATATTAGAAGGAAGAAAAACTGATAACTCATGATCTATGCTCTATTTATTAAAAAGCTTGGGAGATAGAGACAATCAAATGCCTTAATATAATTGTATAGCTAGATGACTTGTTATATTAATAGACACCTATTTTACCATCACCCATCTCAAGATATCTCCGCATATTTGAATTTTTTTGTTACATTTATTCATTTTTGAGATAGAGACAGAACACAAGCGGTAAAGGGGCAGAAAGAGAAGGAGACACAGAATCTGAAGCAGGCTCTAGGCTCTGAGCTGTCAGCGTAAAGCCCAACTAGGGGCTTGAGTCCATGAACCTTGAGATCATGACCTGAGCTGAAGTCAGATGCTTAACCAACTGAGCCATCCAGATGCCCCAATATTTCCAGCATCTTTTAAGTTTTTCTCAGTCGATTGTCTCCCAACAAAGTAGGTTCTAACACTATGAATACATTTTGACTATTTTTTAATTTCTTATGAATGATATAGGGTATATATTATTTTGTGCTTACTTCTTTTTCAATGTTGTTTGTATAACAACAGTTCATTGTTTGTTTCTTTGTTTTAGTGTCTTTGTAAGGTGTTGCATTGTATGAATCTATCATAATTTAATGACACATTATATCAATAATGGACAATTGGGTTGTTTTTGCTTTTTGACTATTATGAATAAGATACTATGAAAAAGTTCCACATTTGTTTTTGGTGGACACTGGCAATCATTTTTTTGAGCACTTACCTACAAGTGTAAATGCTGGGTCATAAAATAGGCATATATTTAGTTTTAACAGAGTGTGTCAAGAGTTTTCCAAAGCCATTGTATGAATTTCCACTTCCATCAAGAAAATTATAAGAGTTCCTGTGGCTTCATATTCTGTCCAATATGTGGTATTGCCACTGTTTAATTATAATTCCAGTGTGTATGTTTGTTCTTCTTTTTATCTGAGATGTACTTACTGAATAAGTACTGCTCTGGAATCACTTTTTCTTATTTTTGCATGCCATTTGACAACCTCATTGACTCATTTTATTTATATTAGGTTATTTGTTCAGTGTCTTATTAAGTTAGGAGATAAAAAAATTCTAGATAAAAGATCTCACTCAGGTATTTGCATTGCAAACACTTTCTCTTTTTCTGCCTTGATCCTTGTCTTCATGCAATTTTTGTTCAACAAAAGTTACCCATTTTAGTGATGTGCTAATAATCCCATCTTTTCTTTTATGATTATTGCTTTCTTTTCTTTTATAATTATTGCTTTCTATGTTCTGTTTAATAAATATTTGTCTATTGATTTCATAGTATTCTCCATTTTAAGAAATGCATTTTTAAGCTTTAATAATTGTTTCTTGAATATCAATCACCTCTGCTTGAAACACTCATATTTTGAAATACAGAGCACTACTCTCTTCTTTATCTATTCTCTTCCATCTCAGTTCAATCACTGTCTCTTCTGCATCTGCTTACTCTTTAGTGGAGGAAGAGTCCAGGATTTTCTCCTTAATATTTCTTGTGTATTTCCTGTGTTTATTCTCTCAGTATTCTCCTCTGTTACAGTGATTTTCCCAGGGACTTATATATTGATGGCTCCTAAGTATGTTTCTTGAACTCATACCTTCCTTCCTAGATGCAAATAATATTTTCCACCATTTAAAAGAAATACTTGTCCTCTAGTCATCGCTTGTAGCTTCACAGGGCATAGTGGTAAAAAGAAAAGTTGAAAAGTGAGGTAGTGATTGAGAAGAGATATTCAGAACTAGATAGCCTACTTTGGATTCTAGCTAGAAAACTTACTAGCTGGATACGTTGGACAAGTCATTTAAGCGTTCTGCCCCTCAGACTTCTCTTGTGTAAAAGGAATAATAATAGGAAGAGGAGATACTGAGTTAGAAGGATGAGGAATGTTGTTTAGTCACCAGAGTGGAATATCCATTATGTGAACATACAATATTAGCAGGTTGAGAGAGTCATTAAATTGAGATACACACCACTAAGAGGAGAAGGAGAATGGGAAAAAAGAGGCACTAAATTCATCCTTGTTTATCTATTCTTATAAAGCATAGTCATAGAAGTCTAATGGCAAGTCTCAGCTTTTCCATGAATAGCACTCACCTACTATGGTGCCTTTTATTGGTTTCTATTCCAATGCTGGACTCCACTCTTTTAATTGATTTTATATGAATAGAAACTACTATGGAAATATAGGTGAATCCTACTATTTCATTAGTTTACTCACTTATTCTCTGATCCATTCATTCTTACATTCACTCACGTATAAAATCTTCATTAGTTGTCTTCAATTTGGCAATCTTTAAATTTATGAGTAGGGGATTTTAAAAAATAGATTTGCATGATTAAGAAACAGAAGAATGAGGGGCACCTGGGTAGCTCAGCTGGTTAAGTGTGACTCTTGATTTCAGTTCAGGTCAGATCTCATGGTTCATGCGTTCAAGCTCCATATTGGGCCCTGTGCTGACAAGCCTGCCGGGGATTCTCTCTTCCTCTCTCTCTGCCCTTACCTGCCTCTCTCAAAATAAATAAATAAACTTAAAAAAAAGGAAACAAAGAATGAGAAATGTCATGGTAAATTGTCCACATATTCTGAATGAGCAGACGTAGTTAAGACATAGGCTAGGATCATTTGATATGAGAATAATAATAATATTTATGTTTTACTGACTTAAACAACATTTATATGTTCCTTCTAAGATCCATATACTTAGGGCACCAGTCCAATAACCATTAGTACTGGTTGCCTATAAATTCATTTTCAACAACAGTCACTGAATATTTTCTAGAGAGTCATGTTTTAATGTCTCATCTCATCCTTTGCAGCCACAGTGACTTTATGGCATAGTCCTGCAGAATAAAGCATAAGCCACATCTGCTAGAGATTTCTGAGAAATATGTTTGTTTTCTTGATACAGGTGTCATTGTGTGTTTTATCCCCCTCAATTCTTCTCCCCAATTCTCCCTGCCTCAAAAATGGATGCACTGTTTAGAGCTGCAGTATCCAACTAAAATCATGAGAAAAAAGCCACATGTTGAAATTTGAGCCACTCTTAATCAGCTGTGCTGTTACATATTAATGAATACATTAAAAATTAATACAATTGGGGTGCCTGGGTGTCTCAGTCGGTTAAGCGGCCGACTTCGGCTCAGGTCATGATCTTGCGGTCCGTGAGTTCAAGCCCCACGTCAGGCTCTGTGCTGACAGCTCAGAGCCTGGAGCCTGTTTTGGATTCTGTGTCTCCCTCTCTCTCTGCCCCTCCCCCATTCATGCTCTGTCTCTCTCTGTCTCAAAAATAAATAAACATTTAAAAAAAATTAATACAATTGATAGAGTAAAGAAATTATTCAGGGAATCCCAAATCTGAGCCTACATTCACTATCTAGCCATTTAAACAGAAGACTTTCACACTGAGGATCTAATTGCATAAAAACAGTTATACGTACAGAAAATGTGGGACAGCCATGACATCTTAGGTATGAAATAAAGTCTCAGTGGGATGGGGTTGGAAAGAAGGGAAAGAGTTAAAAAAGAAGAGAAGGAGGATGGAGAATAACAAATGTTGAACAAGGGGGTAAGAAATAGGATATGTCCCATTAATAGGAAAATATTGTAGAACACCATTAGACAAAGGAATTCAACAATTTAAAGCACATATGACAGTAATTTAAGAAGGTAATAGTTTAAGTGAACCAGGAAAACTGAAGGGCACATGTACATAGAATGATATTTCCCCCAATATCTTGCTCATTGAGAGAGAGCATGAGGAATAAAAGTGATCAGACTGATCTCAGGAGCACGGAGTGTGAGACTCTGGAGACTGAACTGAGAATCTTGGGTTTCATATTGTTTGATACAAACACCATGAGCATTTCTTGTATGCTTCCTTGAGCTCTTAAAGGACCTGTGACACGAAAGACATGCTTGAGTAAATTATTCACAGTGGTCATTTCAAGATGCAAATATTTTGTAAATAATGGAAAAGGAACACATAGATGCCCTGTTATCCAGGTTAACTGTTGTGCTGAAGCAATAAAAAGACTGAGTCCAATGTCATCCCGAGGTCAATTCTCATATGAACATTTTTATATTCTGAGTAAAGTGAAAGATCACAACATTGTCTAGTGAACATTCAAGGTGATGACTCATTGGAGAAGAATATATCTTTCCCAGAGTGCCATATGTTCCAACAAGGTGCTGTTCCCATTACTAACATGACAGGAAAGCACTGAAAATAGAGAAGCTTTTAGAGATAGACAATAAGAGGCCTACGAACATTAATGAAAACTAAACAATACCCTACAAAACAAACCAGTGTATCTCAAATAATCAGTTTTATGGCTCCTTGTTTTCCTGTGCTTATCTGTGGAAATATGATAGCATGCAGAAATTGCTTAACTAAAGAAATGCAACAGAATCTTAAACTAATGGGTATGTTGTGCTATGCTTTAACTTAATGATGTGGCACTTTTTGGACTATCCCACTTTATATGTAAATTTCTCTAACCCTTGTAAATGGAAAATCTCACATAGACTATGAAACATCATTGTGCTGCATAAAAATGATATCAAAATAGTTTTTCTTGATGACATGCATCCATTAGAAGGAGCCCATAAAAATGTTATAAACATATTTGGATATGCTAGGTGATGATTTTTCCTGACAAGCTAATGTGCTGTGCTATAAGTAGAAATGGAGTAATATTGTTGAAAAGAACAAAATGACTTTACTATCTTTTATGCCAAGAAAATCTCAAGAAAAAAAAAAAACAGTACACTTCCCACAATCCCTGCAGTTAAGATAGCCCTTGGAGAATCACGAATTTTCATGACTTTTTTACACATGCTGTCTAGATTGATAGAAAGTATATTGATGGAGATAGAATTTTTTAATTTTCATTTAAGAAATACAAACTTGCCATGGTTGTCATGGCTTTTATGATAGACAATTTCCCTCTGAGTTACCTGTAACTGGACTAATAGTTTTGCAGAACTAAAAAAAAAATAAAATAAAATACATGTGTCAATTTTCTATGAATATCATCTTAACATTTCCTAAATTAACCTAATTTTTTAGGAGAAGACATATATGCAAGATTTAGTGTAGCATTTATAATTAAGGTAAGTTGTTTTAAGCATCCGACTTCAGCTCAGATCATGATCTCACAAGTCATGAATTGGAGCCCCGTATCGGCTTCTAATCTTCTGTGTCCCTCTCTCTCTGTTCCTCCATCGTGTGCACATGCTCTCTTGTCTCTCAAAAATAAATAAATATTTTCAAAAAAAAGGTAAATATTTGGAATCTTGACTAAATTCTTACACCCTGATAAAAAATTCAATAATCATTCATTTTTTGTCACTTAAACATAATATTCAAATTTTAAGTATAGACTCAGCTATAACTGAAAACTGATAAGCTTTTAAACCAGACTGTGTAGAAAGTATTAAATACTTTTTAACAAAGAAACTTCCAATTCAATTCAAAGTTATGAACAGAAAAGTAAAAGACAAAAGTAATATCATATATAGCAAATTTAACCCACAGTATTGCAAAGTTTAATTTACTGTTATTTTAGATTTTTTAAAAATATTTACATTGTAAAAATATACAGCAGTGTTTCCAATTTTGGAATAGTGAGAGTCTGAGCAAAATGATGTTCATTACCAATATATAAAAAATATAAATATACTAGCACATCAATTACTAATGTAATGATTAAATGCATTACAAAATTGGTTTGGTGAAGAAGACAATATATCAAGAAACAGCAGGCCATGTTCCAATGTAATGTGATGGTTTAGATTCCATTGGAATTTGAGATAGATAGGAAGTTAAGAGAATTTTCTTTAGCCCTGGGCAAGCTCAACGGTCAGGATTAAGACTAGAGTATAAAGTCAAGGCTCTGGAAGCTTTGTAGTAGTTGACAAAGAAACTGAATATTAGTAAATAAATAAATTAATTAATTAACATAGGTCTTTAAAAACTAAAATAGTTGGTCATAACATTCAATAGACGGTAAAAAATTATCTCTCTCTCACACACACACACACACACACACACACACACACGCACACGCACACACACACATATGTATTAAAAACTTGTTAAACATTAACCAAAATATATATCACATATTGGCATGGAGTCCAAAAATATACTAAACCTAAAGATGAAGAATTCCCAGGCTGAGTAATTATTTCAGCAGCCAGTTCAAGGTTGTTAAAACCTCAACTACACATATCAGTTGGAAGAAAGAAAGAATGAGAAAATAAGAGAAAGAAAGAGAAATAAATAAAATGAAAAGAAAATATCTTTATAAAAGTGTTTTAAATCTATTTTAATTCAGAATTGATTGTGTACCAATGTGTAGCAAAGTAAATTAAAAAGAGAAAGCAATCTGCTATAAAATTAATTTCACACACAAAATACAGACAAAAAGAAATCGTTCTAACCTGTACAGAGTCAAAGGTACAAAAGATAAGATTTGAAATTTTATAATCATTTTGCATCAGTTCATTTAAAGCAGGTAACATATTTTGCTTCAATATGAAATAGTAAAACCTAAGATAGATATAGCCACATAACCAACTTAAAAATACTATTCAGCTAGTAGTCTAAGTGTTAATTAGCCATGTTGAAATGTCATTGGAAATATATTTGAGGAAATCATTCAGAATACACCATGGAGATATAAATAGAATTTCTTTTCATGGTGAGATTATAGAGCATGATGATAAAATAAGAAAGTCCAATAAAGGTTGTTTAAGAGATTCAGGAAAAAAAATAAGAAAAATGGGAAGAAACAATATTTAAGTAGATAATGACTAAAATTTTCCTAAATAGATAAATATCCTTGTTGAAACTTAACAATGAGAACAACAAAAATCCACGAAAATAAAATCACACGTACAAATAGTGAAAATAGAAATCATTACTGGCAAAGAGATAGCAAGATTTTAAAAGTAACCAAAGAGAAAGAAAAAGAAAAAAACAAGATTACCTACAAAGGACAAAATATTAGGGTGAAAAAGCTTTTCATTAATAACAACAAAAAATCCAACACCAATAGAATTGTGTATTTTAAACATGAGATAAAATCAGTTTTGTATCTAGCTCAACTATCTCCAATAGTATGGGGGAAAAATTTAAGACAGAGGAACTAAGAATATTTGCTTACAGTTCCTCACCTGAAAAAAATATCAAGGATAGATTTAAGAGAAAGAAATTAAAATGGAAACAAGAAATTATTGAGAAAATAAATGGGAAATAAATGGATAATCATTAAAAAAATAACTGAATAATATATGTGGATGTTGGAAATGCTGTTTTGGCAGCAACAATACGGCAAATGAAGATGAATGGAATTTAAGTTAAAATATTTATTTCTTAATATTCATTGTTGAGTAGATAGATATCGGCTTGAAAGTATGCTCAAGTTTTAAGGATACTGTTAAATAAACAAATTGAGACACAAATGTAGAAAGTTAGATGAATAACTGTCAGGAATTGAGAAAAAACATAAAAAATAAATGGAAAAAGGCATGCTATAAATAACTGAAAATAGTAGTAGAAATAAACGTATTTATGTTAATAATGACAATTATATCAATAAATTAAACCAGTTAAATGATCCAGTGCATTCTGCAAAGAGCATGTTTATGTGTTCTCTCTCAGCTGACTCTTGCTGTTTTGTGATGACAAACAAGAGTCAATAAAGCTCCATCTTTTGTCTGAAAAGTCTATTTACGTTGCTCTAACAACTATTAGGTTTTCCCCCCTTGAATTGAAGTTCATATTTAAAAAAAAATTCATTGTGTGAAATTAGTCTGAAATTTGTAACTACAGGCTCTCTAAATTGTCTCTCTATACTTTGCCCCCCTTCTTGGAATTTGGCATTCCATCGTCATTGAATGCTGTTAGGAATTACAGATATCACTGTCATCGAAGTTGGGTTGCTTTCCATTCATATTTATTCTTTTTGCTTTGAATAGATGCTTGAGAAGAAAACAATGAAAGACAATTTACTTTGCATTCATAAAACTGGGTAGGTCTGAACAGTCTTAGGAACAGTGTATTCAATGCGATTAATATTTCAAATTTTTTTAAAAATTTCTTTTAGTTCTTTATCGCTTTTATTAGAACAATAAAAATTCAAATGCCTGGGAAGTTTCCCAAAGAAATTAATGTGCCGGACAAAGGAAGGCCACTATGTATAAATACAACTTGTTAATTAATACCTGTTTGTAGTTGGTTGGTTGATAAGGAAAGAAAAATAGGAACTATTTCAGAGTTTTCTGCCCTTCAGTATAATTAATTGCAATTCTGTGATATTAATCAGTCTTCCCGTGTTTACTATTAAGTCCTGATAGCATTGCTTCTTTATAGATTTGGATAATTAACATTTATTAACTTGAATTTCTTTTATATCATTGTCTTCTTACACTCTCTTTTCTCTGCTTGGTAAATAACCATCGTTAATATATCAATAAAGTGTGTATTTTTTCAGATGCCAGCTCAAGTATCATATCTTTCTGAACACTTAGAGATGGCACATTAAAAAAGTTTTCAAAGGAATTAATAAACCATTACTAACTGTTTAGGCTAACATCTACTTAGCTCCCACTTTCTAAGACACTTACAGTCTCTCTATGAAAAAATTTGATGGATGCAATCAGGAAGGGTATGCATTGTGTTAAAACATAAAAAAAAAAGTTAGATAATAATACATATGGAAAATGTACCCTGTGAGAGCCTCTCTATATTGTCAGCAATGCTGGGGAATATTTTGTGTATGGCATACATACTGTTAAAAATAAGGTGCTACAAACATGGGCGTGCTGTTTATAGCAGCACTATCGACAGTAGCCAAAGTGTGGAAAGAGCCCAAATGTCCATCAGTGGATGAATGGATAAAGAAGATGTGGTATATATATATATATATATATATATATATATATATATATATACACACACACACACACACACACACACACACACACACAATGGAGTATTACTCAGCAATTAAAAAGAATAAAATCTTGCCAGTTGCAACTACATGGATGGAACTGGAGGGTATTATGCTGAGTGAAATTAGTCAGAGAAAGACAAATATCGTATGACTTCACTCATATGAGGACTTTAAGAGACAAAACAGATGAACATAAGGGAAGGGAAACAAAAAGAATATAAAAACAAGGAGGGGGACAAAACAAAAGAGACTCATAAATATGGAGAACAAACAGAGGGTTACTGCAGGGGTTGTGGGAGATGGGATGGGCTAAATGGGTAAGGGGCACAGAGGAATCTACGCCTGAAATCATTGTTGCACTATATGCTAACAATGTGGATGTAAATTAAAAAAAAAAAGAAAAAATAAATATGTAAAATAAAACTTATTAAAAAAAATAAAATGTTTCAGGGGTGTCTGGGTGGCTCAGTTGGTAATAGTGTCTCTTGATTTCAGCTCAGGTCATGATCTCATGGTTCATGAGATGGAGGCCACACTGGGCTCTGTGCTAACAGCATGGAGCCTCCTTGGGATTCTCGCTCTCCCTCTCTCTGTGTCTTCTCTGCTCATGCTCCGTCTCCCTCTAAATAAATAAATAAATAAATAAATAAATAAATAAATAAATATTTGAAAAGAATAAATAATAAAAATAAGATATATTTCCTATGGTCTACATGTTGGAAAATAAAATTTATTGAATATTACAGTTAATCAAAGCTTTAAAGCTTAAAGATTATTTGGGAGCTGTATGGAAGAAAAAACTGTTTTCAACAAAAAGAGAAGCTGTTCATCAGCTTGAAGGGTCTTCTTTCAGGAAACGTAGCTGAGATCATACAGGAAAAGTTAAATTTATAGATGATATAGAATTTACACAGCCATATACCTGAAATTGTGTCAGGCTTTGAACATGCCACATGCCTGGTCGTTTTCACATGAATGTGGTTTCAGTGGATATAAATAAAGTATGAAATTATCTCCTTTTTTTGTCAGAGCAAATCATTAAATGGGAAGAAGCCTCTAGAGACAGTTGTCTACACTGCTGCCTTTGGGGTAATGGTGACTGAGTACTCAGAACCGTTACTGCTGCCGCTCACCCAAAACATATTCCTGTTGCCATAATTCATGTAGGAATTAACACTCTACAGTCCAATTCTGATCATGCCATTTTTCCACTGGGGATCTTTCTGTGGGTTCTTCTTGCCTTTAAAATAGAGGTCTATGTCCCTATATTAGCTTAACATGAACTGGCCTCTTACTAACTTTCCACACTCATCCTAAGATTTTCTCCCCATTGCTTACCAATGTCCAAGTGAACTGATCAAATTTTAGATCGTGGAAGAAACTCAGCCCACATACCTGTCCCAAAATACACATATTGTTATCACTGCTATAGACGTTCTTGTTATGGTCTAACTCCAATTTGTCTCTCATACATCAAGTTGGAAATGAAAAGTCTTTTTGGACATACTAGGCTAGATTAGGTTCCTGTTAGATGCTTTCATGTCACTTTTACTTCTCCATCAGATAACTGACACGATCGTAATGAAATAATTAACCTTGTAAATTTTTAAATGCCTTTCCTCCTATAATAGGATATGAGCCATGATAAATATGATCATATTGATTTGTTCAGTATTCAGCATAATCTCAGTCATAGGAAAAGTACAAATGCAATTTTATTTCTTTACTTTTCATAAAATAGCCTTAATGAGTTTTCACTCATGTAGAAATTATGAGATTAAATAACAAAGTATAAACAGAACCCCCTAATAATTTGAATGAAACTTCAGATATGATCATGACATCATATAATTCAAGTCTCACAATAATTTAATAGGTCAGGCATTTACTCATTTTCTGCAGATCAAGAAAAATGTATCTCAGATGATTTCAGAATTTTTTTCAAGGTCATAAAACAAGCATATTTCTATTTTAATCCGAAGTGTGTACTCTTTCTATCATTTATAATACATAGCACTGTGTCCATCTTTCATTTTAGGAACATTTGTGATTTTTAAATATCATCCTCACTACTAGATTTTTTTTTCATCAGAGTGACTATCAGAATTTAATTTTTCTCAATGACTAGCATAGTTGCTAAATGCTGAATTAATACGTTCTGTATTGTTGGCAAAGTAATTCATACAACTTTGCATAAATATCTCAAACTTGGAAAAATATAGCAAAGTAATAAAACAGTTCTCTTCCATGCCCTCCTTGTAACAATGGCACTAGATGTTTCTCCTTTTTACACTATCTGAGTATTATAACCTGAAACTTCATACTAATTGCATAAAGAAATTTTGAACATATTAGTGTATTATGTATTATAGATCACTAGAGGTTTCAGTAAAATATTCAGCTTGGGCTAGGTATAAAATCAGATGTCAGATCCATTAATGAGTCACAGATACTTCTTTAGCTCAAGTCATGTATAACTAAAACAAAAATACTGCTTTCTTGCATGTCTGTCTTTATCAATTTTACTTTTTATTTTGCATCTTCTTTGTAGCTTACAGAGGTAGATTGAAAATTGCTTGACTATTTTTACAAAGTATTTATAAATACACAAATATATATTTATAATGGGAAAAATAACAAAGGCAAAGTTTTAGAAAAAAAAATACCTTTAGTATTTAAATATTTTGGGACATCTGGGTGACTCAAAGCCTCAAAACTGTGAGATCATGTCCTGAGCTGAAACCAAGAGTTGGGTAAAGCATCACAACTCTTGGTTTCAGCTCAGGGCATGATCTCACAGTTTATGAGTTCAAGCCCCACATTGGGCTCTGCAATCACAGTGTGGAACCTGCTTGGGATTCTCTTTCCCTCTCTGTCTGCCCCTCCCTTGCTCTCTCTCTCTCTCTCTCTCTCTCTCTCTCAAGAATAAATAAGTCGAAAAAATTTTAAAAAATATTTAAAGATGATTAGCATGGCAAATAATTTTAGTCCATAATTTGAAAAAGAAACTCCAAAGATCAGAAACAACCCGGCTTTTAACTAGGTACAAAAGAGAGTAAATATTCCTTAGGGATGAAAAGACTGAAAAATGGTTTCCATATTAAATGATATATTGTTATTCTACCGACATAGTTATCTATGTTTACTACTAACTCAATGTGCTTTTCCATCACTTTATTGAATGAATGCAAGCCTCAAAATAATAAACAGGATAGAGAAACACATTTTGAAAAAAATGGATTTATTAATATAAGTGAGTGGATGATGTAGAGGAAAGAATCTTGCACTTGGGAGCAAGAAGCTGGAGTCGTAAATTAGATGTATGATGCTGAATAAAGCACTTACAACTTCTCTCTTAGTATGTACATTTATATTTATATGATGAGGTTCACGTGCCTAGTTTTTTTTTACAAAGTCTATTAAAACTGATGTTCTAGTATATAAATAAATCAAACTAACAAATATGTCTAAACACTCATTACAGAGTCTTCTTATATAATAGGGAGACTCAATAGTTTCAACTTAGTCTATTCAAATGTTGGAGTTAGAAGCATAACCTATTATGCTTGCAGCTCTACCTCAGACATGTAGAGAACCAGAAAGAGCATCTTTCCTGCCCTTACAACTAGGACCATAGGCTGGACAGCTGCAGATTTAAGGCTCTTGAACCCATCTAAGAGCTGATCTTATGTGATAAACAACTAAATCAAATATAGAAGGAGATACACCTCTAGGCTTGTATGGCATATGCTCTAAAATAATAATAAGCTAGACACTTAAACGATTTGCTAAAGGCCAAGTATGAAATAGTGTGGGAGAAGGCAGCCACAGAGGGTTGCAGGCATATGCATGGCCCTCTTACAGGTTTTTCATCCAGGAAGTCATGCATTCTGATGAAGATTTTGGACAGGCTTTTTTGTGACTACAGGATCCTGAACTCCCTTTCCTTAGAACATTTACTTTAGAAAATTTTCAGGTATAATTTTTTTTCTGTCCTTCAAGATATAAATTTTCTACAACCCAGGAATGTGTTTCTCAAGTAACTGGGAGCCGTATCATTGAAATATAATCATTAAAATAATAACAATGACAATAATAATAGTGCCCTTTTCACTCCTTTTTTTTCCTAGTTTTTAAAAATTTATTTTGAGGGGGAGAGAGAGGGAAAGAAAGAGAGAGAGAGACAGCATGCCTACAAACACTCATGCATGTGCACTATTGGGGGGGGGTTGCAGAGAGAGAGGAAGAGAGACAGAATCCCAAGCGCAATGTGGAGCTCAGTGCAGGAGGGGAAGGGGGCTCCATGCAGAGCTCAAACTCACAGACCATGAGATCATGACCTGAGCTGAAGTTGGATGCTGAACCCACTGAGCCACTCAGGAGCGCCACCCCCCCCACCTCCTTCACTCTTTATGGTAGCCTAGTTACCTAACTCTGATAGCAATGATTAGCAAACACCAATAACCTAATCACCTTGACCATCCTTCCTCCTAATGTTCTTCAGTACTTTTTCTCTAGTTCAAATCAACATTTAAAATCTGCTTTTGTTTCAGTGAGGTTGAGTTTATCTTTTTCTCCTATTAAAATAGCATTGAATCAAGTTTACTTTGCTGTTTCTAACAAATATCCATTGATTTTTTTTCTTTAGCAACTCACAGGGAAGATCAGGGAGAATCCTTACAAAGCTTCCCCTAAGATACTGGCTGGAAAGGGAACAGCTGCCACCACCAAAATGTCACCCACACTCAGCTGAAATTTCAGGGAGAAGTTCATTAATATCTACAGCTTTTGAGCACTGGTAGAAGTTACTGCAGGTTAGAGAGGAGGAGAAGTCACTATCAAAGCTCACAATTGCACATCTCCCTATCTCCCCTGAAGAACAAAAGCCTTGATCTGCAGATGAAAAGTGATCAAAATACCACCTGAAGTTATTGCAGCTGGAAACAGGGAAAATGTTCTACTCTCTTTTGTGGGGCAAGAATACAGACTATACCCATATTACCTCAGGATGAGTACTCATGAAGGCCATCCCTGAAACTCAGGTTATGAACATCAGAGAACATCCTTCTGTCCCAACTCTGTAAAGTGAAAGAAAACAAGAAAGAAATGGGGAGAGGGAGGTAGGGAGGAAGGGAGGAAAGGAGGGAGGAAGGGGGTAAGGACGAAAGAAAGAAGGAAGGAAGGAGGAAAGAAGGAAGGAAGGCAGGCAGGAAGGGGGAAGGAAAAAAGAAAGAAGGAATATAAAGACTGTGACTTAGTTGATAATTAGTGTTTCTCATAGGAATCTGGATTAACAATCATGAAACTACTTTATATGTATACTAGGGTTGGACAAATAAATGAGTGAATTGTGGATAATGGCAGTCATATTTCCTACTTTCAAAAGAAGAGTTTATAAATAAGAGGGGCGGAGTATAATGAACTCCTATGTACTGGATTCAAGTGGGAAATATCATTAGGAATTATTGTTTATTTTATATCATACACATAAATAAATACCAAAATCAGTATAGAATATATACTCTTCTGAAAGTAATTTAACTTTGTTTATTTTATATTTTTTTATAAAAGAATTTTATGCCATTTTTTTTTGAAAACAAAAGAAATATTGGAGGAGGGAAGGTTGAAAGAGCATGTATAGAGCTACTTTAAGAAACAAATGGTGGCGCACCTGTGGGGCTTGGGTAAGCATCTGACTCTGGATTTTGGCCCAGGTCGTGATCTCAAGGTTCCTGACATAGAGATGTCACGTCAGGCTCTGTGCTGACAATGGGGAGCCTGCTTGTGTTCTCTCTCTCCCTCTCTCTCTGCCCCTCCCTTGCATGCTCACTCTCTCAAAATAAATAAACATTAAAAAAAAAAGAAACAAATCTTCTAGAAGAATTTTATTTTAATGTTTGGGAAAGAAAGAGAAGTCATTAAACAGAGTTTATCCACATAGAAGTTCTTTACAACTTGTAAGAAAGAAAACAAAATACAGAGCATAGGACTCTCTTTTTAAGAAACCTGGCATAAATTGTACACCTAAATGTTAGAGGTGCATTTAAGCTCGTTTGGAGGGTTAAATAAACTTACTAATGTTAATGAGGTAAGTTTTAAAGGCTTGGAATGCACTGCAATATATACTTACTTTGAAAACTGCTTTCCTACTCAGTGACTCTAGAGTAGTGACAGAGAATAGATAGTAATAATCACTGCTATACTTGTAGCCCCTGAAAATTAAACGTATTATGGTATCTTGTTTGTATAAAACTTATACTTCCAAAAATTTTCTGCAATCAAAACTCCCTCTTAGGTAATTTGTTTTAAAATCATGGGGAAGGAAAAATCCAACATCTCTAACTATTCTGAAACATAATCTGATATCTTCATGTATGCCACTTGTTTGTTCCTGAAAACCATAGTTGATTTTGAGATGTTCATGCTGAAGTTTTTCAGACATTTAATTTTTTAGAAAAAAAAGTAAACCCCATATTTCAAATATATTTTTGGCTTAGGGTGAAATTTACTGAACCTCATAATTATTTTTAAAGTTTAAAACTGGAATTATATTAAATCACATTAATACATTTAAAGGTCTCTGTGATATTCTTCTAGCCCATGAACAGAATGATTTCATCTTAACTATGCACTGTTAATTTCATTGCGGTGATTAATAAACCCTGTCACTATGCATTTATAAACCTGCTATTTCAGGGTTGCACATTTATTGCTTGCTTTTTTTTTTTTCAAAGCGCTGTTTCATAGGAGCAGTTTAACAAATGTTAAATTTCAAAGACAGATAATAGATAATTACAGGCATTTAAATGATGGATGTTAATTTGATCCTAATAAAACGTCAGGTAAATTAAGGTCATGTCTATAGAAGACAGTCATTTTAAACTAAATTTTACTGTTAGATAATAAATATGTCTCCCCTCTTACATCCTACCCATACAGTTATCTCCTCAGAATTTACTATAGTTTTTAAATAAGTGTTAGATATGACTAAATAGTTCTCATTACTCATCAACACAGATTGGAAACAAACCATTGAATAAACTGTTCTAAAGTAATAGAATGATATTGAATAACCTTACCACAACACACATAAGTAAATAAATTCTATTTTCTCCACTTTAACAATAAGAAAAGTTTGACATAAACAAGTTCAGCAATCCGGGGCACCTGGGTGGCTCAGTCACTTGAGCATCTGACTCATGATTTAGACTCAGGTCATGATCTCATGGTCATAAGATCAAGCTCCCTGTCAGGCTCTGCACTGAGTGTGGAGCCTCCTTGAGATTCTCTCTCTCTTTCCCTTTGTTCTTCTCCCCTGCTCACCCACTGTCTATCTCTCTAAAATAAAGAAAAAAGAAAAAAGAAAGAAATTCAGCAACTTGGTGGAAATGATGAAATAAGTCTTCTAACCAACTCCAAATTCTTCACACATAAACTGGAAAATTACACTACCAAAACAAGTTTGCATTAATTATATATGAATATACTCTTACTGACATGCAAGTCAAAGAAGGTTTGTGGCTGTTTCTCAATAGAAGTTGTGTTTATAATTTCTCATCTGTCACCTCTGTGTAATGAATAATTTGTAACTACTCTCAGGTTTTCCATTCTCTTTTGGCTGAAATTAAAGCCAATAAAAATTGAAATATATGTTCCAGGACTAGGGACTAAAAATCTTACTAGCAAAATAAAATTTAAAAATATTTTGAAAATATTTAGGAAGAATGACTTCTAGTCATAGTCTGTAAGACATTTCATCTCAGTTCATATCAAAACAATTTTTTTTTACATTATCAACAAAACAATTTTAGGCTTGAAGAAAAAAAAAGACATTATTAAAGAAAATGAATCAAACAATCATGGTACTAGATGAGAACACTCGTGTCTGGAGAAATTTCAAGAAAAAGGAGTGAACAGATCAAAGAAGAAATAAGTAACAGTAAAACCAAATTTCACTTAGTGATGATCTATGAATGTACTCCTAAGGAAAAATACAGTATTTTTCCTTAAATTATCCAAATAACAAATATTAAAAACATCTTGAGCTCTCTGCTCACTTTTATTACATGGTATTTAAAATATATACACTTTTGTAACTTAACAGGTCTTTGGATAACTTTTCTTCATATTAAAACCTAATCGGGGGGGGGGGGGGGGGGGGGCTGGGGGGGTCGGTCAGTTGAGCGTCTGACTTCAGCTCAGGTCATGATCTCGCATTGTGAGTTCGAGCCCCGCTTTGGGATCTGTGCTGACAGCTTGAAGTCTGACAGCTTCGGATCCTGCGTCTCCCTCTCTCTCTCTGCCCCTCCCCAACTCATGCTCTCTTTCTCTTTCTGTCAAAAATAAATAAACATTTAAACAAAACACAAAAAACTAAGTGAATAATTTTATCATCACCTCCTAAACAGTACAAAAGCCAGAGCACTCACAGATGGATACTGTGGCTAATGCATGTGTTATGATCGCATGTTTGCACACATATTTTATCATGGGAAACTTGAATTTTTAAATCATTGTGAGAAATTAAATCCATAAGGAAAATATAATTCTATAAATATGTTTTATGTTGTGTACTACACTTTCTGGAACACACTGATCAGTAAAACTAGTTACTGTTTTTTCCTGGTTAAGAAGCTATATAGCAAGGCTGAAAATTTATTCTATTCATTGGAAATTCTAGTGTTTCAATATGCACGTTAAGAAGACTCTTATAAAACCACTTAAGTGGAATTTTGTTAGAATATAATCAATATGCCAAAACCAAGATATAGTTTATAGTCAATAGAGTTAATTCATTAACTGTGTTTAAATTTAGAAAAAAAGTATCATAATCAAATATAGTTTGTTCAATTTTTCTCTCATCTATTTAGACCATATAATAAGCCCATATTTTATTCTTAATTGTCAAATGGAACACCATAAGCATATTCTCAGTGTCAGGAAGCAGTATCCAAGGATATAACCATGCTCTTGGTTTAGGATGAGGCCTCATTCAGAGACAAAAATTGTTTTGCCTTATGCACTTGTCTCTCTGAATTTTTATTTATATTTACTTTACAGATGAATGCAACACACACTTCAAGTACTTGTAAAAAAGCTTTTATTGATATAAGTGATTTTTGTAATTTATTTTTAATGTTTCTTATGTATATATGGATATAATGTTCACATTAGTTGCTTTGTGTAAATGGATCAATATCCTAATAGTCACAAGAGGTCTCATCTTCATTAAAATACTAGTATTGGAGCACCTGGGTGGCTCAGCTGGTTAAGGGTCCAACTCTTGATTTTGACTGAGGTCATGATCTTATGGATTCTTGAGATCAAGTCCCATGTTGGGCTTTATGCTGACAGGGTGGAGCCTGCTTAGGATTCTCTCTCTCCCTCTCACTCTGTCCCTTCCCTGCTTTCACACACACACACACGCACACACACACACACACACACACACACACACACACGTACACACTCTCTTTCTCTCTCCCTTTCAAAATAAATAAACATTAAAAATATATTAATATCAAAATATTCACCAAAAATCAAAAAGCATTCTTTTCAAAAACTTATTTTTAAAATTTCTCTATATAAGTTACTCTTAAAATTTCTAAAAATAAAAACATAAAACAATAAAATAAAAAATATATTTTGACAATGAGAAAGTCTGACATAATGAGAGCCCTCATGGGAGACACTGAATATTTCATAATAAGCAGTGATTTTTTTCAGTTTTTATTTTATTTAAATATTTCATAAAATTCTTCTCATCTGATACATGGCTTTAAAAATGTAGGACATATACACATTGTACATTAATTAAGTGTCTCCTTTTGTTTGATTTATTTGATAAACCTTAGTGATTTTACCAAAACAGAATGTTAGTCATTTTTTTTTTTAACAGAGCCATAGGAATAAAACACTAATGGTGAATATCGAAGCACAGAGAATACTGTCACATTGACTAGTCATGTCCTTAAACTTAATACCTATTTGTTTTAGGGCAATTATCCTTAGGGGCCTTTTCTGTAACAGCAAAAATAAACAACTTCTCAAAAACTGAAGACCTGAGTCTTTTCATTATGAAATCTCTTAGATATTTGACTAACTTGTGTCACATTCATTAAAAAGGCCCCCTAATAATGGCTTATACATGATGCAGTATTTTTTTCCATCTTTAAAGATCAAAATAGTGTATTTTGAAAACAGTTAGATGATTTTTTTTAGTCACAGTATAAACGAATATCAAGAGGGTAAAGGAGTTTCTTGCTGTGGTTGTTTTATCAAGTATTTTCGAGAACTAATGAATGGGGTTTTTAGGAGGGGAGTACGTGGACAACATACTGAGTCAGAATGTTTATATTCAAACATTAGAAGCCAATGCAATTCACTTAGGAAAATAAAGGGAGTTCTAAAGCAGGCTAACTGATAGTTTCTAGAATCTAAGGGATGAATGGAGAACTGAATTCCGGTAGGAAACAAAGATTGGGAGAGTTGAGATCTAGGGAATGGAATGTTGTGCTTAGGATATTGCCACTGGCAAAGTCACTAGGAACACTCTGCCTTTGTCTCTGGGAATGTCACTGTGGAATGTGACCTACAGATCTGTCGCCCTGGGCCATGCCCACTCTCTCACTTCTGGGAATGGTCTTTAATCAATTTTGAACCTTTGTGTGAATTTCTCAAAATGTAAACTCTCATGCGAGAGGACTTGATGGTCTGTGTATAGACCACATCCTTATATTCTGAAAGAGGAGAGAGGGCAAGTATAACACCTTTTAGGACTCTGTAGAAAAAAAAAAAGTAGTTACTACCGGGCTACCACAATATCTTGGTGGTTATACTTTTTTAAATTGCTTTTATTGTCATGAGTCTTTTTCCTTAAAAAAAAAAAAAAAAAAAAGTTGTGTCTCTATTTTTGAGAGAAAATAAGTGGGGGAGAGGCAGAGAGAGAGGGAGACAGAGGATCTGAGTTATGCTCCAGGAGGTCAACACAGAGCCCCACATGGGGCTTGAACTCACAAACCGTGAGATCATGACCTGAGCTGAAATCAAGAGTCAGATGCTTAACAGACTGAGCCACCCAGACACCCCTGCCATGTTTGTTTGTTTGTTTTAATTTTTTAGGGTTTATTCATTTTTCAGAGACAGAGAGAGACAGTGAGGTGGGCAGGGGCAGAGAGACAGGGAGACCCAGAATCTGAAGCAGGCTGCAGGCTCTGAGCTGTCAGTCCAGAGCCCAGCATGGGGCTCCAAGTCACAGACCCTGAGATCATGACCTGAGCTGAAGTCGACGCTTAACCAACTGAGCTACCCAGGCGCCCCTGCCATGTTTTTTATCAGCCACTTTCTAAATGATTGTGAAATAAGAGACTAAGCATAACCAAAAAATGTATAAGAATGTAATTTGGAAAATGTGAATTGCAGTGTTTAAAAGACTGGAAATAACATATGCTCTTTTATACTGGTTCTCTCACTTTTAAAAGTATATACAAACCTTTTTGCAAAAGAAGCTTTATTACAGAAAATAATCTAGTAGATGGGTACATTCATAAATGTTCAGTTTAAAAATTGTCTAGGAATGAGAACCCTGGAATTGGTTAGTTGCCTGGAGTTGTACCCGAAGACACTTTGCCATATGGTTTCAAAAGTTACATATATATAGTTACAACCCATTTTAATTTCACCAATATATAAACTGTGGAAAGATTAATGGGTTACTCAAGGTAAAAGAATTAGAATGAGAACGATTAACTTAATTAATATATTCTATCTACTTCATGTATTTGGACTGCATCTTAACATTTTTGGCTGTATTTCTAAGTATGAAAATCTTCATTCTTCAGGGAGACATATGATATTAAATTTTTGACAATTTCACCTTATAAAAATCTATGTTAAATTGAGTATATAGATATCAAATGAAAATAGTTATATACGTAGCTCACTAGCTTTTTTCCAGAATAAGTATTTTTTCAGCTTTATTAGGTATTCTCAATAAATAAAATTACAAGATATTTAAATTGTACAATTTGATATACCTATACATAGTAAAAGGATTCTCATCATTGAGTATGGACACATCAATCACCTTACATATTTACCTCTTTTGTGTGTCTGAAAACACTTTAAGGTCTTCTCTCTTAGCAAATTTCAATAATACAATACAGTGTCATCAAAGGTAGTCACATTGTTACAGATTAAATCCTCAGATTTTGCTCCTTTTATAATTGAAAGTTTATATCCTTTGATCAAATCTCTCCATTCCCTCTACTCCAGAGCAACCAGCAACCACAATTCTACTCTCTTTTCTATGAAGTTGACTTTTTTTTTCCCCGATGCCACATGTAAGTGGTACCATGCTGTATTTTTCTTTATCTGGCTTATTTCATTTAGCATAAAGCCTTCCAGTTCATCCATGTTGTTGCAAACCACAGGATTTCTTTTAAAGGCTGAATATTACTGCATTTCCTATATACCACAATTTTTTTTACCTACCTCTCCATCGATGAACACTTAAGTTGTTTCTATACCTTGGATATTGTGAATAATACAGCCATGAACATAGCAGTACAGAGATCTTTTCTTTGATTTCCAGAGAATAATATAAATAACATTGGTGGGTTAATGTTAGGCTTTTTAGATAAAGAGAAAAATAAGAATGAGGAGGAAGTAAAATTATAACAGGGTATCCAGATTTTGAGATAAAATGTACTCTTGTAATTTACAGGGATAAATAATTGAATGTAACAACCAAGTGCATACTGCTTTAGAGGTGGAGAGAAGCCAGGACAAATAGTAATAATATGCTATTTGTGTAAAGTTAAATCTATGTAATCATTATAGATTCCATATTACCTATTGAATACTTTTTTTTCTTGAAATTTTTCTAATATATGTGCATGTTTTTGGGGGGGTCAATTTTAACTTTGAATTGTCACAAGCAGGACTGGACAACACTGATTATATGTGAAAACCACAATGCCCCTTTTAACTTTACCCACCTGTTCAAATAATTCATTTTTCTTCATGAATTCATGAAGCATAAATGTAGCATACATATACAGATGATATAGCCAGCTGTATGAACATTTATGTATTTCTCTATTCCAACTTCAAATGAACTATCTACCCTATGTGCCAAAATCTCAGAAAAAAACTAATTTTTTGAAAATAGATTATTCCCTGTAACATAATATAAGTGATCACATTACTGAAATGATCATTTTTACTAATGAACTCTGTGTACATTTAAAGACTTAAATATGTAAACGTAGATTTAGTCAATTTAAAGTATATTTTTAAAACAACTATCCATTATTAAAAATAATAATATTTATGAAAATCTTTCAAGTTAATATGACCTTTAATATATATAAATCACTGAGAAGAAAATATGCATTAAATTATTAATGAATTATACCATCCAAATCCACACATAAAACATGCTCATCACCTCAAATACTTTTATAATTTATTTTTTTAATATTATACATGTTTCAGTTACTCAAACTTTTTTTTATTTCTTGAGTCCCTTAGTAAAACTAATTTAAGTAGAGTAGCAGGGATTTATATACATATTTTAAGTGCAAGAAATTTTTACCTCAAGGGCAAATGCCAGAAAATTGAGACTTTGAAACTTACACCTCTGTTTTTCTTTCCAATTTGTGGCTCTATGTCATTGAACAAGTCAAATTTTCAGAATGAAATTCATAGATTTTTTTCAATTCTAAAATTAGTTGTCAGCCATTTGGAATTGTTCTTTACTTGTATATTTTCTGTTTCTATAACTTTAGCCAACTTCTAAGTCTTTGCAGCAGAGCAACAGTCAACTAGATATCAAATAAAAATGTAAATAAGGGCGCCTGGGTGGCTCAGTCAGTTAAGCGTCCAACTTTGGCTCAGGTCATGATCTCACAATTTGTGGGTTCCAGCCCTGCATCAGGCTCTGTGTGGACAGCTCAGAGCCTGGAGACCGCTTAAGATTCTGTGTCTCCCTTTCTCTCTGTTCCTCCCCTGCTTGCACTTTCTCTCTCTCTCTGTCTCTCAAAAATGAATAAATGTTAAAATAAATAAATAATAAAAATAATATAAATAATATTAATAAATAAATATGTAAATAGCATATAGTAAAAATGATTATAAATATCTATTGAATTCAATCTATGCAATCATTATGTAATTATAAAATACATTATAATATAAAATCTATAATAATAAAAATACAAATGCTCAAGTGAATATTGCAAAAATATATATATTTCCCTGGATGCCAAATTAAACTATGTAGTTATAAATATGCATATTAAAGTTTATTTTGAGGTTATCTACCCTTTATAGTATAATTGGGATCACTAATTAGAGTTGTAAGGGCATTATTTAAACATATAATCAGAGTATTTATTAGTGTGATTATTATTTAGAACTTAATAATATTGGATTTGAGATTATTATTGAAATTTGATTATTATCTAAATAACGAATTATTAGATTATTTAGATTATTTACCAAGAAAGTTTTGTAATAAAATCTATTATGAATAAGATAAAATACAATGGTCAATAATTCCAACTAGTAAATACTCATTTAATTATTAAACTGATCCCCTAAAATAAAATAGTAATTCAAAAGAAAAAAAGAACGAAAGACAGAAATGTCTCTACTCTATCTTGAGCAGAAACAATTCTAAAAAAGAAAGTCTAGGGGTACCTGGCTGTCTCAGTCAATAGAGTATGTGACTCTTGATCTTGTGTCAGGAATTTGAGCCCCACATTGGGTACAGAGATTACGTAAATAAATAAATAAATAAATAAATAAATAAATAAATAAAATTTTATTAAAAAGAGAAAATCTATCAACCTCTGCTCTCTGCATCTCCTTCCAAACACCTTCATGGCACAACTTGCACGTACAACCCTCAAAGGAAACAATCTATTGAGAAGCTGGCTTTGAAAAACCATGGGTTCAAAATTTTCCAGAGTATACACACTGGGCAGAAATTGAATAGATTCTTCCTTATTAACTTATACAATGTTTATATATAAACATTCAACAGAAATGTATGCCAATTTACCCATATAAACTACCACTATCCCAGTCAAAAAGGAACTTTTGACCACACTATTGATATAAAATAGTTTTCCTAAATCAAAGGCTATTTTCAAGATGTTGTAGTTAACTCCTACCTGACTGCAAAGAAGGATTTAACTTCTTAGATCTACTTAAAAATAATTAGGGCACCTAGGTAGCTCAGTCCCTTAAGTCTCTGACTCTTGATTTCGGCTCAGGTCATGACCTCACAGTTTGGGAGATTGAGCCCCACATTGGGCTCTGTGCTGACAGTGCAGAGCCTGAGATTTTCTTTCTCTCCCTCTCTCTCTGCCCCTTCTCCACTTCTCTCTTTTTCTTTCTCTCTCTCAAAATAATTAAATAAACATTAAAAATGTATTATAAAAATAATTAGAACAGATAATTTCCAGCTCATTTTATGCATGTCTTATTTCACTTGTAAATTATGATGAAAAACAAATCTTGAGTAAAGTATTATATAATTGAAACACAATGTATTTTTTAATGGCCAAAATGACCTCTGCTTTATATTTCAAGAATGCAAAGGTGGCTTATCATCAAAATATCTGTAAATATAAATCAAAACACCAATAAATTAATGGGAGAAAACTTTGATTTTTTTCAATAGATAAAGGTGATGAATCTAAACCATTTAAAAAATTATTTGCCAGACTAGGATAGAAGTGAATTCTCTGCATTACATAAAAAATAATATACCAAAAAAGTCCATAAAGTATAAAGAAAAAATAAATATTACACACCCCCCCCCACACACACACACATATATATATATACATACATACATATATATGTATACATATATATTATATAAAGAAGGTGTTTCAGTTACCTGTTCTATAGTATCATAAATCAAGAACTATTTTTTAATTTTTATAAGTCTATGGATCACTTGAGTAAGTACTACTGATCTGGGTCAGGCTTGGCTGATCTCAATTGCACTCCTTATATTCCAGTAGTTAGCTGTATGTGTGGCTGGAGAGTGTCTATGCCAGGAACACCTCTGACACACAACTGGCAGTCGGCTGTCTGTCTGATGGGTTAACAGGAGAAAACACACAATGTGTTTTTCAGGATCCAGCAGGTTTGCCAAAACCTTTTCACATGGCAGCAGCAGGTTTCCGAGAGAGTAAGAAAAGGCATGCCAAGTTTTTTGAAGTATGTATTTGGAAGTGGTACAACACTTCTACTACATGCTACAGGCACAAGTAAATCATAAGGCCAATGCAAAATTTAGGAATGAGGATATAAACTCCATCTCATCTTGTGAGCAGTGGCAAAGTAACATTGTTAAAAATGGAGATACAGAGTGGGCTCAGAAGTTAGGAACATTTTTGTAATCAATCTAATAAAGAGAGAAGAAATGGAATGGTCATAATCGGTAATTAATATAAGCACCTACAAAACTAAACTGTTAATATGTAATATAGAGAATTATTTTATGAAAGACACATGTATGAATGATGATAATGTGGTGTACATTCAACAAATGCACCTGAAGTCGGCAGTAAGTACATATATACATAACCACCACCTACATATATACAAGTACCTGTAAGTCTTTTTAGTTAAACTTATATTTTAAAATAACAAAAGTTACAAAGTTAATATAGAGATTCTTTTGAATACCTATCACCATGTCACTCACGTTGTTAACACCTTATGTTATCATAGTATATTTGTTAAAACTAAGAAACTGACACTGGTGTATGTAGTAGGAGTGCTGATAAAAAGGACTCCATCTCTGGCCCTTCATTTTGTTCACGAAGACCTCCTTTGGGCCCTTGTGTTCCAGGCCCCTTGGGAGTTAATATATGCCCTGGCCAGAATGTGGGAAGCCTTGTTCTGACCTCTCTTCTGGAGCACAGAAGGCACCAGTTTAGATAAATACCCTTTGACCTCATCACAATGATCCCTTCACTCTATAAATTCTGTGGATTAAGGTGCCGACTTTGAGGAGAATAGCTGTGTAGTGTCTGGATTGTCATTCTCTCAATTACCCCCATCAGTAAATTACCCTGAATAAAACTCTATGTAAATTGTTTTGAGTGGCTTGCTTCATTTATCAGTCTCTAAGTGCCTCCTCAGTCTGGAATATAATACCATCTTGCCCTCATCTTCTAACAGTATATTAGTTTGAACTATTAGGCTCCAGATTTTATTTGGATTTCACCTGTTTTCTGTTAGTGTCTTCTTTCTGTTTCAGGATCCCACCCAAGATATCACACTGCATTTCATTGTCATGTGACCCTAGCCTCCTCTGGCCAGTGATGTTTTCCCCTTCTTTTCTTGTTTTTCATAATCTTTGCAATCTTGATGTTTGTAGACCAGGTATAAACGTCATCATAACTAGGGCTATTTTTTCATGTTTTTATACTAGAATTTTAGATTTTTGGAAAAAGTAAAACAAAGATTAAATGCCCTGATTACATTTGTATGGGGGCTACATGATATATACATTACATATTAGTGAAGTTAACAAGTATTACCCGTAGAAATGTTTGCTGTGTTTCTCTACTATAGAAACTATTTTTAAATAATAAATTAACCCATATTAGAGGTAAAATAGGATGTGCAACTTTCTAATATATTATTGCCTAAAACTCTATTAATATAACCAAAATGTAAAATAAGTCGGTATACAAATATATTTAAATATACAAGATTTTAGATGTACAAAGACATATAAGTTCTTCAAATAAATCTAATCTGCCTTAACCCATATATTAGAAAACAATTACTTTCTAGGTGACTTTAAAATGGATTACTTGGGGCACCTGGGTGGCTCAGTTGGTTGGGCGTCCAACTTCAGCTCAGGTCATGATCTCACAGTCTGTGAGTTCAAGCCCCGTGTTGGGCTCCGTGCTGGCAGCTCGGAGCCTGAAGCCTGCTTCGGATTCTGTGTCTCCCTCTCTCTCTGCCCCTCTCCTGCTAATGGTTTGTCTCTCTCTGTCTCAAAATAAATAAAAACATTAAAATTTTTTTAAATGGATTACTTAATTTTATATTATGTTCAGTTGATATATCAGGAAGATAGTTTTAATTTATTGATACAGATTTAGAAGCAAATTCAAAAATCTATATCTACCTATGAACAAATGAAACAATTTATTTAATAGATAATGCAAATTCTTTGAGTTTTGCTTATATGTGTTTTAAGATAAAAACTGCTTTAGAAAACAGTGTAACTTAAGTGGTAAGATCATAAGCCAAATTAAACTGAATTGAAGATTTTGAAAATAGAACTAGTTCATGTACTTTTTCTAATGAAGGAAGAGTTTAGTATTAGATATAGAAAAAAAAAATTGGGACAAAGAAGTTGAATTTTATCTGATGTAAAGTTACTTAATCTTTGAAATTAACCAGAACACAACATATTGAAATGCAGATGTGAAAGATCTGGTGGGGAGGGTCATTTAGAAATTATATATGGAAAAGGACAATAAGTAGTGAATGTTTCAGTGGTGCCTGGGTTGCTTAGTTGGTTAAGCATCTGACTGTTGACTTTGGCCCAGGTCATGATCTCACAGTTCATGAGATTGAGCCTTCTACTGGGCTCTATGCTGACAGTATGGAGCCTGCTTGGAATTCTCTCTCTCTCTCTCTCTCTCTCTCTCTCTCTCTGTCTGTCTCTCGCTCTCTCTCCTTCTCTCTGTCAATAAATAAATAAATGTTTAAAAAATAGTGAATATTTCCTTAGAATTTGGAAGTAATGAAATTCATTACACAGAAAAAAAAGTGACTCAGATAGAAATAAAACACTCATCCACTTAAAAAAAACATTTGAGGATGTCTGTTACTTTGGTGGTGGACAGCTGAGGAAATTACTGTTTAAAAATTTCTCTTTTCTCTAAAAAATAGGAGGCATTAACTAAAAGATTGATACTCTGTTATTTAATGCATAAAAGTTTACAGTGCTTTGCAATTTATCACCATAAAGTACATACACTTAAAAATAAATTAAATAAAATATACTTCTTTGTCATAATTAATATTTTTGACATTTTATTCCATTTTATTAATAATATAAGCCACTATTTCCTGAATCATATATTTTCCTTATGTTAGTTTCTCTTTTCTGGAACTCATTATTGATTAATTTACTTAAAAAGTGTAGGGGCGCCTGGGTGGCGCAGTCGGTTAAGCGTCCGACTTCAGCCAGGTCACGATCTCGCGGTCCGTGAGTTCGAGCCCCGCATCAGGCTCTGGGCTGATGCCTCGGAGCCTGGAGCCTGTTTCCGATTCTGTGTCTCCCTCTCTCTCTGCCCCTCCCCCGTTCATGCTCTGTCTCTCTCTGTCCCAAAAATAAATAAAAAAAAAAAAAAAAAAAAAAAAGTGTATATGAGTGTTGTTTGTTAGTGTGCATGCACAGGTACAAGGACATGTATTGTTTTCATACTTGATAAATAATTTGTACTCAAAACTTGATGGCATCCCTCTATTGTCTTATAGCACCCAATATTATTTTGCTGAAAATACGATGATCATTATTTTATGTATGCTGCACATACATTGTATCTATTCAGATACAACAGGGACTGTTAAGGTTTAGAAATTTTACCAAATAACTAGATACTATATCTTTATATTTATTACAGGTCATTGTCTTAAATGTCCATGTGCTGGCAATTAAAGCAATTTAATATTTAAAAATTACTGGAGCTCCTAGGTTTCTCAGTCAGTTAAGTGTCCGACTTTGGTTGAGGTCACGATTTCATGGTTCATGGGTTCGAGCCCTGCATTGGACTCTGTGCTGACAGCTCGAAGCCTGGGGCCTGCTTCAGATTCTGTCTCCCTGTCTCTCTGCCCCTCTCTGGATCATGCTCTGTCTTTCTCTCTTTCTCTCTCAAAAAATAAAACGTTAAAAAAAATTTTTTTAGAATATTTAAAAATTACTCCTTTATGTATATGATAACCTAAACCACTGAGTACTTTGTTAAATTAATGTACATTTTTCTAATAATTTTTAAAATAAATATAAATATATTTACATTGTTTTAATTAATATAGGTATATATATATTTTCAATTTTTAACTTTTTATTTCTATTTTTAGTTTTAATTGGATAGACAATTTTATGCATCTATTTTGTAAAACAGGCATATATGTTCTAGTGAGCAAATTGTGAAATTCTTTTGGTATCATCATCCAGCTAATTCACTGGCAATCTTAACTGAACACTGAATAAATAAGGCAGTTAAAGGAATATCTACAGGGGATGATGTTTAGGGTTCACATTTAATAAGTCTTACTACACAGAGTTGTAAAAAATGTAAGCGTAATGAACCTAGTAAATTAGTGATGAAAGAAAGTAAAAGAAACTAATGGATTCAAAAAATACTACAGATCATGACATGTTATTTCCAGACTATTAAACATGACTGTGCTGAGCAATTGCAGGTGCTTAAAATCCCCATGACTTCATAAAGCATTAATTAAACACTGAATGTCAGAAGAAAATTACTAACATTGTTTTTCAAAGAAAGGTGCATGACTGCCTTTATCTCTATTCCCCCTGGGGGACTGCAAAAATTGTAAATTCATGTCCATTACCTGAGGTTTAATGAAGTAGAATACTAAAAAGAAGTGTCTAGAATTCTCTCTATATAAGTGATATCCCAGATGATCCTATGTACATTACTGTATGAGTCACACTGCATTAGGGAAGAGAGACTGGCAAGAAAAATCTTCACATCTATTCTGAGGGTTAATTTTATGTATCAAATTTGGCTGGGCCATGGTGTCCACATATGTGGTCAGACATTAGTGTAGATGTTTCTTTTGGGATGTTTTGGGTGAGATTAATATTGAAATTATGAATTTTGAATAAAGCAGACTGCCCACGATGATTTCAGTGGGCCTCATCCAATCAATTGAATATCTGAATAGAATAAAAGATTGACCTCCCCCAAACAAGAAAGATAAATCTGCCAGCAGATGGTTTTCAGCTTTCAACTGTAACATCAACTCTTCCCTGGTCCTCCAGCCTGCTGGCCCACTCGGCTGATTTTGGACTTTGCCAGCCTCCATAATCACATGGGACCATTCTGTAAAATAAATCTATTTCTCTCTATATACTTCTTCATGTTTTGTTTCTCTACAGAACCTTGAGTAACACATCCAAGATGCACTGATTGGCCTTCAGAGTTTATATTTACCTCACTTTAGCTTATATTCTGTACATAAGGATGCAAAAGATGCTGAACATAGGCCAATCTTCAGCCCTAGGCAGAATTGCAAGGCAAAGCTGCCCTACCAAGTATCAACAGGCTATCAGAAAATATTTCCTGTCCCAATCCCTGAACTTGGGTCTTTATACCCTTGCTTTATCCCCAATATAAGAGAAAAGTGCTTCTTTGCCTGATGTTTAATATGCTTGCAGATCTTTTGGTTTGAGCATTCTTCTTGTTAAAATAAAATCTCTTCTTATTAATTCCAGGTTTGGTTTGATTTGGCAGTTTTCTAGTCCTGTAACTGTGATCAAGATTGGACCTCACCTACAGACCTCTACCATCTGTAAGTCATTTGAACTTTTCTCCTGTTCAGTAAATCAGGGATCCTTTGGTGAGTTAAACTCACAAACCATTGCTATAGACGTCTTGTTGGTTGAAATGTGGAAGGAATTATTTTGATTCCTTCAGGCAAAGAGACTTTTCCTTGGCCTTTTTGTGCCTCTTCTGCTTTTCTTAATCTCTCCAGGCTAAGAATTGTCTGGGTGAATGTTTTTGGCTCCTTGGCTCCCTGGTGATGGGATTGTACTAGGGAATTAATTGAATGGGATTGGCTCATGTCTCCTTAAGGACTTGGACTTAATTATCTGTGGGAAATTCTCCGTGCACCTTCTCTCCCCTTCTGCCACTGACTGTATGTTCTACAATTATAGTACTAATGATGTTAATATCTGTAAAAATATCAACTTCACTAAAGATAATTTAGAAGTAAAATGGCTTCTTTAGCGTTGTTAGGACCTCCCTTCTAATCAATGGTTTGCTTATTTCTCATGGTATATGGAGGCTGAAAAGTAACCTTATCTGTCTAAACTTAATCAGCCAATGCAGTAATTTCAATATATTTATCTGAGCTTATTGAAAGTCTCAGGGCTAATTTGTCTTCTCAACTATTGCTTTCTTACATACTCCAACCTCAGATGCACTCCCAGCTTCCTTGTTCCCTTTTCTTATCTCTCAAATCCTTCAAATCCTTTTCCAGACCTTCAACCTTCCCTTGACCTCCCTACATTTTCAGTCCCTACATGGACTGGTATAGCCCTAGATACTGCAAGGAAACAGTAAATTTAGCTAAAGTTTGTCCAGAAAGAAAATGAATCCAACAAACTTTAAAGTCTCGATGATCTCTCTGAAGGATCTGCTTCCATAGGCCTCCAAGACCTTTAAACACACTGGGTGAAGTAATAATCCTAGTTGATGAGCACTCTATGACCTTTCCGACGGACCCTTAAACAACTTGCACCACCCTTAACACCACACATTATCCCACCATAATCCCTCAGAGTAGACAAACAATCTCTGATGGGATCAGAAAACTTACAATTTGATTTCACTCTTTCTAAACTATTTTCTGTATCTCTTCAACCTCACAAAGCCCAACATAGGTTTTTAAGGCCTGTTAATCTATGAGGAAGAGATTTACTTAATAATTGGAGTGTGATATTTAATGTTCACCCTAAAGGAATAATCCTAGAAATCCTGGACTCCCCCATCCCTGCCACTGTTCCCCAAAACAGTTCTGATAGATACCCCAGTTTTCTGGCCCTTTTCACAGCTCTCCAAGTCCTAGACAGTTTCCACATTCAGAATACACAAATTCGTGGTTCTGAGTCCATTTGGGTTTCATAAAATATATCGAGAAGAAGAGCACTTGAAAAAGAAATAGTCCCCACCGCACCCCTCCAGACCCTTAAACTTTGAGAGCAGAAGCACTTGAAGGCCTCAGACCTATTTTTTAAAGACTCTTGAAAAAAGAACTTTTGTGTACAATTCCAGCTCCGATTTTCCACCCCTATTTTCCCAGTTTAAATAAAAGCCTATTATCTCTCCTTATCAAGTGTAGATTTGTTGGTTTCTATTTCCAGCTTTATTGGATGTAATTTACATCTAACACCATGTAATTTAAAGTATACAACATGATGATTATATATATATATATATATATATATATATATATATATATATAATAAAATGAAGGGTAGTTAATACAGCCATCACGTCACATACATTATAATATCGTTTATGTGTTGAGAACTTTTAAGACTTACTCTCGGGGCGCCTGGGTGGCTCAGGCGGTTAAGCGTCCGACTTCAGCTCAGGTCACGATCTCGCGGTCCGTGAGTTCGAGCCCCACGTCGGGCTCTGGGCTGATGGCTCAGAGCCTGGAGCCTGCTTCCGATTCTGTGTCTCCCTCTCTCTCTGCCCCTCCCCCGTTCATGCTCTGTCTCTCTCTGTCTCAAAAATAAATAAACATTAAAAAAAAATTAAAAAAAAAAAAAAAGACTTACTCTCTTAGTGACTTTCAAGTAAACAATATGATATGGTTGACTGTAGTTACAATGCTGTACATTAGATTCCCCAGAATTTATTCAGCATTATGTAAGTGAAATAAGTCAGACAGAGAATAACAAATACTGTATGATCTCATGTATAAGTGGAATAAAAAAAAAGTCTTCAGAAACAGAGTAGATTGGCAGTTTCTAGGGGTAGGGGATGAAGGAAATGGGTGAAGATAGCATGAAGGGAATACGCAAACAAACCATATGAACTCTGTGCCTATTTTTCTAATCAGAGACACTTACAGACACCATCCAGAGGAGAAAATCTCAGTGAATTGAGGAGCTAGAGATTGGGAATACTGAGGCAGCTCAAATTGGAGGACAGAGAGGTTCCAGAAAGGAGAGATTAAACAACGAAGAGCCCCAGAAGCCTGCCCACAGAACCTCTTGAGTATTTGGCTAAATTCTAAGCTGTGCACGTTTAGAGTAAAGCTCCAGACGCCAGCAAAAGAATGATTAACAGGGATCTTTAGGTGGAATAAAAACTGAACTTCTGAGATGTAGAAGTTTTGACTAATCAGGGAAGATAGACTGCATTAAACACCTGTGGTAGTAAGTACTGACCCTCCAGAAAGATTATGCTTTAGGGATAGTGCTAAAGGATAGCTACAATAAAGGATATTCTAAGAGTCATCTGTATAGTCATAATAGCAATATTCTAAAAATTCAACCATATCCAAAGTAACTGATGTATTTGCAAGAAAGAAACAAAAAATCAGCACTATTTAAAGCAGGTAATAAAATCTAATCCTGAGTTTGGCCTTATAAAATGAGCTGGAGAAAGGATCAGTGATTTCTAGGGTTGGGGATTGGGAGATGAATAGGTAGAGCACAGAGAATTTTCAGGACAGTGAAATCACTCTATGCATTATAATGGTGGCTACATTCAATTATACATTTGTCCAAACCCATAGAATGTACACCAGCAATAGTGAACCTTAATGTAAACTATGGGCTTTGGGTAATTATGATATTTCAGTGTAAATTCATCAGTTGTGACAAATGTACCACTTGTTGGGGGATGTGGATGATGGGGGGTGCTATGCATGTGTGGAGTCAAGGGTTTAAGGAAATCTTGGTATCTTCCCCTTAGTTTTGCTGTGAACTTAAAACTGTCCTTAACAAAATCTTAAAGGGGCGCCTGGGTGGTGCAGTCAGTTGGGCGTCCCACTTCGGCTCGGGTCATAATCTCACTGTTCGTGAGTTCGGGCCCCGCATTGGGCTCTGTGCTGACAGCTCAGAGCCTGGAGCCTGCTTTGAATTCTGTGTCTCCCTCTCTCTCTGCTCATCCCCCGCTCATGCTCTGTCTTTCTCTCTCCTTCAAAAATAAATAGGAACATTAAAAATTTTAAAAAAAGGATGTAAAATACCACCCAATATGATATCAGTGAATTGTAGAGGGTGTTTGGAGTAACAGAAAGAAAAGGATGCTAATATTATTGTCTGGTGAGCAGTTAGTTCCACGTATTAGTGATTAATGCATTCATATTTCTGTTAGACATTTAGTGATAACTATTATAAGAGAGTTGTAAGTGCGGTTTCCAAAAAAGCAATAGTAATAAAATGTACAACTTTAGCCAATTGAATTATAAGAGTTGGTTAAGAAATCTTAACATTGCCTTGCAATTTGTTTCAAAAATAAGTAGAAAACTTTAATACGTTAAGACCAACACAGTATCAAGATATTCCTGACATATGCATGAAAGATCAAACAGGATTTTAATAAATTTGTATTTCTCATGCTTATAAGTAATTTAAGAGGAACAACAACAGCAACAACAAATACTAGATATTTCACAATTCAGTTTATAAACTAGCATCAACCAGGGAATGTGAATGCAAAAAAATAAAAAATGGACTGCTCTCACTTATCAACGTTTTAGGCTGAATCATATGAAATTGCAAATAAATGAATGCCAGCCATTTCAAATGTTTTTCCTTCTTTAGGTACAGATTTAATTAAATATAATGAGAAACACATTGGCATCATATTTTCAAGTTTATAGAAACAAATCAATGTGTGCCAAGTTTAGAAAATATATGAGCACACTTTATTAATATATTAAAAGATACAAACAAAGGATAGAATAATCTTTATAGATGTTGGTAACAATAGCAAACAATCATACAATAACCAAGATAAATCATGACTCAGATAAGTAGAGACTTTATTTGGAAATGCTGTTACAATGGGGAGAACACTATGACTTCAGGATTGCAAGTGTCTTAAAATTAAACAGAGAAAAGGCTTTTCTTTTATAGGCAGAGGGAAGCAAAACCAGCAGGAACTTTGTAGGGAGTAGAGCAAGCAGTCTGGGTGAGCAGGAGGCAAAATCAGATGCTTCCGCAGGAAATGTTTCTTTCCTCTTTCCGTGGTCAGTAGATTCTGGGAATGAGCTGTTAAGGGGCATGGCTGAAACTTAGGATGAGCCAGTTTAGGGCCTGAGGAAGACAGAAGCCTGACTAAAGTTAGTCAAGCCAAGCGAGTGGTTAAGTAATGGGGAATTGTGAGCACTTGGTCAGGTACTTCCTATGTACCAGGTATTGTCCTGTATTCTTTTTTCTTTTCTTTCTTTTTTTTTTTTAGGTTTACTCATTTATTTTTGTTTATTTTTTAAGTTTATTTATTTATTTTGACAGAGAGAGAGAGAGAGAGAGAGAGAGAGAGAGAGAGAGAGAAAGAGAGTGGCAGAGAGAGAGGGAAAGAGAGAGAGAATTCCAAGCAGGCTATTCGCTGTCAGCATAGAGCCCACATGGAGCTTGAAGTCACAAAACCGTGATATCACGACCTGAGCTGAAATCAAGAGTTGGGGGCATAACCAACTGAGCCACTGAGGGACCCTATTTATTTATTATGAGAGAGAGAGAGAGAGAGAGAGAGAGAGAGAGAGAGAGAGAGAGCATAAGCAGGAGAGGGACAGAGAGAGGGAGAGAGGGGATCCCAAGCAGTGTGGAGCCTGACACAGGGCTCAAATTCACAAACTGACATCATGATAGGAGCTGAAACCAAGAGTTGAACGTTTAACTGACAGAGCTACCCCAGGTGCCCCTGTCCTATATTCTTAATAAATATTCAACAAATAAAGTTCAAATCCTGCAGGGAAGAAAAAATTATGGTGACTCCTATACTGATTCATAAATCTTCACAAAGTAATGAGTCAAAACCAGGTCATGGGGCCACACTTCGGAAGAGAAGCAGGAAGTGTGATTCTACAGAAGAGTTGGTAGGCGTAACACTGGAACAAATTTCTGAGCATCACAATCAGTAACCTTGTGTATACTTTCAGTGTAAATCTTAGGTGATCTATAAAATGGCCCATTAGGGAAATGAGGAGGTTCACCTCATGAATGAATTATCCTAAAAAATGGGAAATATATATATATATATAAAGGAAGTTAAAAAAACACAAAGTTTTATTATAAAAACAATCATGATTACTGCACACAGCACAAAGAAGAATTGTCATTATTTCAGGCCATGGAGGAGACAGGATATTTTTGTGGCACTGATCACACAATATAGAATATTTGGTTGTGCAAGAGGTTGTTCTATATTTCACACATTATTTTGATTTTACACTGGGGTCCTCTTAGACTCGTCACATGTATTCATGAAATATTCATAGCTGACACAAAGTCTATAATTACATATATATATATATATATATATATATATATACCATCCTTTATACAGATATATGTATCTAATAACATTGTATTATTGACACTAAAGAAATGACAGATATCTTATTTGACTTAATTCTAGCAATGCATTTATAAGCATTAATATAATGATAATATTTTCTCATAGACCGATATGGATTATATGAATACAGAATTTTAGAAGTGGATATGCTGCATTGAAAGAAAAAAATGATGCATATACAGTATGCATATATTCTACATGAAGTATTAGGTACATACAGGCAAGAAAGCTTTGAAACGTGTGTGTATAGAACTTAATGAAAAAGAAAAAAAATGAAGTATTATATCCTTTTTGTCGTCTGTGTTTGAATAAGTTCTGGTAATTGTAGAGAAGTGTAGAGCTAATTGAGATAAACTTTATATAGACATTTACTCATATTAAAATAATTTATAATATTACACAATAATTCTCCTGGTCAGTTAAAGAGTGGTTATTGGGAAAATACATATAGATGTTTCCTCAATTTTGATTACTCCTGTCACACCATCTACTGGTAGCTTTTGAGAATGCTATTCATTTCTTGAAAAATCAATTCACTCTTTCTAAAATATATTAAACTGTTTTTATTGACAAAACACACTTCAAAATCTGCTCTTTACTTACTTAATCATTAACTTCTCCCAGAACATCTCTAAAATTATGTCGTTGTCTCTGATCTTTAAATACTAGTAGCTGTGGTGATTGCAGTGTGCCTTGAAAAGGTAATAGTTGAAATCAACCTCTCTCCATTCAGGAATCATGCAGGTAAACTTAATGATGCTAAACTTAATGATAATTAATTGATTTGAAATATTTTTAATGAACACTCTGCTATGAGCACACACACATACATACACACACATATAGTGTGTGATATTATATGTTCTCACAGATATTATAGTTGTTTATTTTAACCTGTTTTTCATTCTCTCTCTGTGTTTCTCTCTATTAATAACTGAATCAGGATCAGTTAGCTATGTGGGAGAATGAAAATCTTAATTTGTTAATGAGTGTATTTGTCTGCTCAACCTGCCATAACAAAATATCATAGCCTGGGTGACTGAAACACACACTGATTTTCTCACAGTTGTGGAGACTAGAAGTCTAAGATCAAGGTACCAGCAGGGTTGGTTTCTAGGGACCTTTCTTTCGGGTTTGCAGACCTCCTTCTCACTGTGTCCACACACGGCCTTTCCTCTTTGCATGTACACTCCTGTTGTCTCTTCCTCTTCCTATAAAGAAACCAGTTCCTTGGGAATAGGGCTCACCATTATGTCATCATATAACCTTAATTGCCTCCTTAAAGGCCCTGTCTCCAAATACAGTCATGTTGGGCTTTAGGGCTTCACAATAAGAATTTTTGGGGAATACACTTCAGTCCATAACAGTGGGGGCATGAATTGACACAACTTAAAAACAAAAACAAAAAGTCTTGTAATTTGTGCCATTTACTTGAAAACTTTTATATCTTTATCCACTTACTTTGCAAAGTTTGATTTAATAAGGAGTGTGAAACACTGAGCATCTTTTGCTCACAAATATGTTCATCTGTGAAAAATTGACATGACTGGAGCCATTTTAAAATAGAGCCAGAACAGCCACTGCAGAAAAACTGCCTGATCCATCTTTGAACTGGGCCAAAAACTTTGGTTTGGGTAATACGGCAATTGTGTTAAGCAATTGCTTGAGAAGTCAGTGGGAGAATGGTCTTCCTGATATCAAGATTGATGGTTGTGGACTTTCTGAGGGTAGACTCAGTACTCAATCAATGTATAATCCAGAATAGCTTATCCTGTTAACACCATAGAAAAATAAGTATTCCCTGGAATAAATAAGAGTGCTATTTTCAGCAAGAGGTCCAATATGCCCAGAGCTTACCCAGAAGCTCAAGCACAGAGTGGATCTGTACTTTGGGTCACATGGGACCCATCTGTGGTAACTATTGGTGCTGGGTACACTGAGGGGCTCTGGCATAAAGAGAATATGGGAATAGTTACTGGGAAGAACCTGACATATTGCGTTAATGTACCCTTGACTTGTGGGAAAACAAGATATGGATTAGACTGATGAAAGATGAAAAATGTATGTATTGTCATTTAGGTCTGTTACCCAAAAAATATATATTTTTTAATCATGCATTCACTGATTATATTTTAAAGCTTTTAAAATAATGTTTTGGTAAAGTTTTTTTATGATAAAAATATTGCTGTAGTGTAGAATCAACATTTACAGAACTCTGACCATAATGACACTTGCCATAACTGTGCATTTGCCCCTGTGAATAGGAATGTAGGTAATTTTGTTCTTATTACTTTGCCATTGCTTCCTGTCTCCACCAAAATAAACAATATTTATCTAATAATAAATATACCTCAATTTTAACCTGGGATTTTTGCATGTTACCTTTGCTATGAACTGAATTGTATCCCCCCAAAGTGTATATGTTGAAGCCCTAACAACCCAGGTGACTTTATTGGAGATAAGGTGTGTAAGGAGATGATCAAGGTTAAGTGAGATCATAAGGGGGAGCCCTGATCTGGTAAATTGGGAGCTCTTATAAGAAAAAGGAGAGATACCAGAGCACTGTCTGCCATGTGAAGACATAGCTAGATGGAGGCTGTCAAAGCCAGGAAGAGTACCTCACCAGAACCGCACCATGCTGGCACCCTGATCTCAGACTTCTCACCTCCAGAACTGTGAGAAAACAAATTTCTGTTGTTTAAGCCACTCAGTCTGTCGTATTTTGTTATGGCAGCCTGAGTTGATTAATACAACCTTATCACTTCATAAATATCTCATAGCTCTTTATAATACACACACACACACACACACACACACACACACACACAACATGCACACCCACAGAGACACGTATATACACTTGTACATAATGGAAAATATTAGTATTCTAGGGGGTATTTTACTCAAAGAATATATGTGTTTCAAGCTCCAAGGACTCTCAAGAAACCTAAAAATATCACTAATTTTCTTGTACATTTTGAAATCTTTCAGTGGTAATTTATGGTAATTACTGCAGCTTTATCAGAAGTTGACACAAAAGGTTATGCCATTGTGACACTGTCACATTGTCAAAGCTCTGCATTTGCCTCCCATGGTTCTGGAATTGCTTTGTCTCCTGAACCATGTGAGTCCCATGACTGAAGCCGACATTTTCAGGCCAAGATTGATCTTAATCAATGCACTTGGGATAACCCTGAGATGAACCTAATTCTCACCATGTGAAGAATGGACATGGATTTTGATGGGAGACACTCTGTCTATTGTTTCCACTTATACCTCTTCCTCAGCCTTCATGGCTGAACTCTTCTCTTGGTTGTTTGTTTTCTTACTTGGTAATGGGTTTTGTTTCTGGTCCTTTATCATCCCTTGTTTGTATTATTTTATGATTGACTAGTCCTTTTTAAGATTTAATTCCAAGTTTACTACACCTGAATTTTCAAAGGCTCTCATTGGCCCCTAGCACATTTAGTCACCTACATATTTAGATTAAAACATCTCTCTATTCCAGGATTTGATACCTAATTTCTAAAGTCTGAGTTTAAAACCTGTAAAAGTGTGCTGTTTGGCTTAATACTCTTGACCGCAGTATTATAACAAAATTAAACCTAAACATACCCTTGGAGAATAACCTCCTCAATGGAGTCATTTTACATTTACACAAGAAGGGTATTAGTTTCCTAGTGTTGCTGTAACAAATTACCTACCAAAAATTTAGTGGCTTATAATAATACAAATTTATTATGTTACTGTTCTGTAGACCAAGATAAATCTCACTGGGCTTTCGTCAAGTGTCAGCTGGTCTGCTACCTTCTGGAGCCTCTAGGAGAGAATCCACTTTTTACCTTGCCCAGCTTCTAGAGGTGGCTTGCATTTCCTGATTGTTTTGCTTTGTGTGATTGTGACGCATTACAAGGGCATCATATCAACCTCTGCCTCTGTACCCTGTCTTCTCTCTAACTTGAACTCCACTGTCTCCCTCCTACAAGGATCCTTGTGATTACATTGACCTGCCAAAATAGAAACAAGTCCAGGGGTAGGTAAGGAGAAACTTGCTTTGAAATATTATTGCAATAGGGAGAAAGCTCTGAACTCAAAATCTGTGTTATCAGAAAACAGGCAAAACAAGATTTTTCTTTTGTAGTGAGGAGCAAACAAGCAGGATGAACCCAATGTAGGGAAGTGAGATAAAAGGGTAGCCTGACTGGATAGTAGATCAGAGGATGTTTTACCCTGAGGCCAGACTGTTTAGGCCCAGGCCCTCTAAGGAGGGATTGTGTGCTGGCTCAGGCTGAGGGTAGCCAAATTTCAGGACCTGGGGCAGGAGAGAATCTCCACTGAAGTTTGGTTAAAAGGCATTTGTTGTAATTGATGAGTAAGGACAAAACAGTTTAATTAATCATTTATGAGGTAAATAATGGAAATACAGAAGGTGTGTCTGGTCCTAGTGTAGGTAAACAAGGGCGATGTTGGGGTATGGGAGTGGGGGTGGAGAGAATTTGGGGGTGGGCATCTATGAGTCTTAGTTAAGTCACATAGGGAAAGGTGATTCTTTTGGAGTAGCCGTTTACCAGAACACAGAAGGGTGGAGGGTTTCTTTAACCACCACTCTTCCCAAGGATCACAGGTAAAGTTCAAGATCATCAGAGTCCACCTGGATAAGCCAGGATAACCTTCTCACTTCAAGATGAATTAATCTCAAATTAAGAATACAAATACGGGATTTAACTTAATCATTCCTGCAAATACAGGGTTGAGGCCATTATTTATTCTACCACAAGTGGTTCGTGGAGAATCTTGGACAGATATTTGGGTTTCTTATTTCTAAACAGCCATTTCCTGTCATAAGCTTTAGAAGAACTGGTGCTGTCGCAGGTGCCTGCCTGTGCCCATGTTGCCCCAGATACCAGGGGTATCTCCCAAAGCAGTTTCTGATGAGGGAGCAAGGGGCAAGCTGAGTGCAAAATACAGGCTGGCACACACATCATCCCCACACACTCCAATGGAATATGTATGATATTCCTCAGACATTCCTGGCTACCCAAGAACAAAGGAAAGAGGTTTAAGTGCTTGCCATGGTAATGTGGGAAACTAAAGCAAATGAAAAATTAAATTCCCTTACTGCCTACAGCCCATTGACAAGTCCTTGTAACTGGTAGTGTGACTTCCCTCTAGGGGCTTGCACAGCTGTCTCAATGATGACACTTTACTAGGGGCAAAAGAGATTCTTAGTTTAGCATTATCCCAACCTGGAGGATTCTATAGTCTACTTCCTTTATCTCAACTGCTCCAAGATCTATGCGGGCAATCATGCTCCAAGCTTATGGCCCCCTGATATACATCTGAAGGGTCTCATGACTGAGGTTTTATTAAATGGTAACAAATGGTGTTTCCCTGGCAACAGATAGCCCCTCAAGGTCCTGGAAACCTTGGTTCCAAAGTTCCTTAGAAACTTACTCTATCCCTGACACCCTCTCAACCTATATACCTATATATAGGGTATATAATGAGTTACCCGTCACGACCCCAGTGCAGCTCTTTCTGCCCATGGGTTCTGTCTCCATGCTATAATAAAATAACCTTTTTTGCACCAAAGATGTCTTTAAGAATTCTTTCTTGGTCGTTGGTTCCAGACCACCCCACCATCACCCCAAAACTTCATCAGTTTCTCCTCAAGCAAGAAAACTGGTAAAGTTTTAAGCTAATGGTTCACACATATTCATGAAGAGGCTTGTCCAATGGTGGATTCAGCTTAGAATTGGGGCAAAAGTCATCTTAAGGTTCAGGTCTCAGTTGATCAAGGCCATGAGGGCTGGCAAGAGTCAGCATCCACAATCACTGGCTCCACCTGGCCTGTAATTTGAATGCTCAAAGGGGTTTAAATCCTGCAAGGATAACTCAAGGATGTGCATCAAGTCAATCTTTACTTTTGAATCAGTATTGGAAGTTTTATCACTGATTTATTGTCCCTGATATGATTAGGCTATCTCCTGGCCTGATCATGGATGTTTATTCTTACATTCTTTTGTTCCCTTAAAATCATTAACGACTGAGGTCTATTCTTCTGCAGTTTCAACATAACCTAATAAATTCTACAAGAAGTGTGCTTTGGGCAAGTAATGCTGGTAAGGCATAAACTACCAGATGGCCAGGGTCTAAAATGACTTTGCTTATTTCAAAAAACCTATGCCTTGTCTTTCTTTTTCTGTGATTTCCTAATTCTTTCTGATCACACCTATCCGGTCCAAGAAACAATCTCTTCAATTTCAACAAAATTCATGATTTTTTTCATCTGTTCTGAGTTTTTGCCTTCATTGCTGTCTCTGACATCAAACCCTAACCCACATTTTATGATCATCACATGTACTGCCACTATTGATAGCTTTAAAAATTCAGATTCTTGGTGTAGACATTAATTGTCTCTCAAGCCTTGATAAGACAAGCATGTTTTCCCAGCCTTCCTTGCTCCATTGCCATTCTTGCCCTACAATAATATAAACTTTTCCCATTGATGTGAGGGATGGCGTGTACTTTCTGCCATTTTGGTTTGTGTGCAGATGGGTATATGCTTCCTATCAAATTTGCTCTTCCCTATACAAAACACATGCATACTTTTTTAGACTAACTTCTCTAGTGGTAACTATCCTTACCATAATCATTTTTCCATTTTAACTCTAATCCCATTATCTAGGACATTATACTTCTTTGATGGCATTCTAAATATTCAATATTTACCAGTTTCTAACAATAATCACAGAATAATATTATAGTCAGTTTAATGTGTTTTCATATAGAGCTTGTCACCTATATCTCCTCTTAGATAGTACTTACAGTAGTGTATATTCTTCTTCATCTCTGGCCATCCATTTTCACTTGGATTCCTACAGTGGATTAATGGATTCCTAATTGGCTATCCAATTTCTGCTCATACATCCCACAAATCAATCATGTACAGAATTACTAGAGAAAAAAAAACAAACTTGTATCTAAATATCTCTATTTCTATCATATCCTTATCTATTTCCACAATAAATACAATAATATGCAATAAATGCAATATATATGCATTTACATACACATACAAATCTCTTCAAACTTAAAGCATGGTAAAGATATAAAGGTGCTGTGTTATTCTTGGAATGAAGTCCAACATTATAAACCAAACTTGTCATTCTACGTGGTTTTTTTTAACATTTTTTAAAATGTTTATTTTTGAGGGAGATAGAGCATGCAAGGGTGGGAGGGCAAAGAAAGAGGGGTACAGAGGATCCAAAACAGACTCTGTACTGATAGCAGTGAGCCCAATGCAAGGCTTGAACTCATGAGCCATGAGATCATGACCTGAGCTGAAGTAGGACACTTAACCGACTGAGCCACCCAGGCACCCTTGCTATATGCTTGTTAATATGAACTTTTACCAAACTCTCAGTCTAAAATCTGGTAATGACTTACTGTGTAGTACATAATTTGACTTTGCCAATAGAGGTCTGATACTTGCCCTCAGCTTTTGCAAGGTAGTTTGGATTACATCTGATAAGAGTGTTTTTGTTTAGGAGGGGGCTGATCACAAGGCTACATTCTTACAGTCAGGGCTGTTCATGCCAGAAGGACTCACAGTGGGACACAAGGTGGAGGCTTTGGGTCATGCAGTATCAATCAACTTGAAGACTGAGATTAACCATATGAGGAAACAATAAATCAATCATGAATACCCAATAGAGCCCTAATGGAAAACTCTGACACTGGGCTCGGGTAAACCTCATTGTTTGGTAATACTCTGCATTTTTACATACTGATACTCCCAAAGTAAGGTGCCCTAACTCTATAGTGAGAGAAAAGACAAAAGACTGCCTGTGTGTCTCTTTCTTTGGCTGACTTTAATTTGAATCCTTTTCCTGTATGTTAAATGTTAACTATGAGAATAATAGCTTTCAGTAAATTCTGAGAGAATTATCAAGCCTGAGGGCGTTTTTTGAAATTCCTCAAATTTGAGTTGGTGTTAGAAGTGAAGACAGTCTTGTGGAGGACTGTGTGCCCTCAAACTCTGCAGTTTGGGTAACTGGACATTTGGCCTGAGAAGTGGAATTTGCTAAAATGACCCTGATTCATGGAAGGATGTGGTTTATGAAAAAAGATGAAATGGTGGGGAATGACAAACCCGTGATTCTTGGATGGCCATGGGGGAGAAGGCTCACCATTTTACGGAATTGCAGCTGTATTGCAATCAGTTACTGAAGGTGAAAGGTACCAAGTAAATTTAGGAATCATATGTCTAACTTCTGAGGAGTTGATGCATAAGGAAATGCAAATGATGAGAAACAACTAATAAATGTAATCCCTAGTTATTATTATCTCTAATAGCTACAATGAAAATAAGACAGAGTGTTGGGACTGATACTGATGGCGGGTCATTCTTGGATCTTAGGCATTCACAGTATCAGCCTCTGGCGTCAGGGCCACTACCAAAGGGAAAAACTGAACTAAAATAACATATAGTGAAGAAAACTAGAATAATTTTCAAAAGAATGGGGAAAAAAAGGTTCTAGAGTTTCATCACAACGAGATGAAGATTTTTAAACATTTATTAAGAAATAAGTTACAGTGGATGCTGATAGGATTTTAATATAGGACTCTGGGAAGCTGGATGGACTGATGGTGCCCCAACATTGATGGATACTAAATAAATCTGCTTAGTAATCTTAGTTTGAAGAAATTTAGAAAGCCATAGTCAAAGGGACAATGACAAACTCAATGCCCAAATGCTGGGACACTGGCCAGTAGTCTAATCAACATAAGAGGTAGGCCTGGGTCCTTTGGCCTGAAGCCTAGCTGTGGACCCTAGGTCATACACATGAGTGAGCAAATAAATGGTCAGGGAGATAAAGAAGTTTGGGGATTCCTTGAAATGGGAGCCTCATGCATTACAGTTCCAAAATCTGTTGGTGGACTTCCAATGAGAGAGACAGTTAGGAGAATACAGGAATATAAGTGTTGATGGGATTAAGGTGAAAGTTTAGATGTAAATTTATGTATTTGAACAGATTCTAGGAAGTGTGTGTGTGAGTGTGTGTGTGTGTGTGTGTGTGTGTGTGTGTTGTTTCTTTTTAACTCCTTTACCTGAATGTATTGTGGGGATAGACTTAGTATTCTAAACCCGAATCCATGAAAACCTACTCTCCCCCCAGTATTAATTGGACATACTAAATGGAAACCCATGAGTGCCTGAACTCTCACAGGTTGTTAACTTGCTAAACAATACCCTTGTGTGGTGTGCAGATTGGACCTTATGGCAAAAGCTTGTGAGTGCCATCCAACAACAGCACTGAGGTTTGAACTGGAATTTCCCATTTGGGCAACATTTACTAGCTTGCTGTTAGAAATAATTAAAACTGTCTCTGTGGCTGAGGGACATAAAATAATCTTTAAACCTATAAAACCTATACTTTCTTGGGTGATGTCAAAGAAATTCTAATGGAGAAGACAGTGCCTGTAAGTGTCCCATAATGAAATGGAAATGGTTTATGCCAGAACATGCTACCAGGGGAATACAAGAAGATCTGCACAAGCAGATAACCTCTTTTCCCCCATTGGTGACTTGGAAACTCCTGAGGAGGTGTTAGATGCTATGGTCATACCATGGTCGCTTGGGCCACTTGAACACTGCTCTTTGTTCACCAATAAAAAGTTTCTTGGCCTATGGATGGCAGTTCCCAGGTGAATGGACAGCATCCTGTTCAGAAGGCTGTCATTTTGATTAGAGAAACTAAAAACAAATCAGTTCAATGGGTTAAATTGGATGCTGTTTGCCCTTATGTTTGGGTTTTACTAACTCAAGTGTGGTGGCCAGTGGATTAGTCAGATGGTCAGGCAGAAGGGCAACAGAAAATTGCATAGCACAGGGATGTCCATATGGCATACTGCCCTGTGGGAACCATTATGGATATTTAAGCAATACATTAAAGTAGGACCTGCTAATGTTTGTCAGAATAATACCCTCCCACAGCCCTGATTCTGCAAGGAGGGGACAGTGAAATCTCTATTTTGGATTCCTTCTGAACTGTCTCCTGTGTGTCTTTTCCTTTGGATGATTTTTAATCTGTGTCCTTTACCTGTAATAAACTGTAACTATGAGAGAAAGAGCCTTCTGTGAATTCTGAGTCCTTCTGACAAATGGTTGAATTTAACTGTGGTTTGAGGAACCTCCTGAATTTGCCGTTACTGTCAGAAGTAAGAGCAGTCTCATGGAGCGCTATGTGCCCTCCAACTTTGTAGTTGGGCTGAAACTCCTCACGCTTATTTCAGAGTTCTTAGCATTTTTTTTTCTTTTTAATTTTATTTTTTTCAATCCATCTGTATTACAGCTTAATTTCATACAGTAAAACTCTACTGAACCTTTGTGAATTTTCAACAATGTAAACAGATTGAAATCTCAAATTTATTAAAATGACAAACATCTTTCTGTGAATTTATGGCATCTAGACTTCAAAAAATGTAAATGTAATATGTGTCAGTTTGTAAGTTAATTTTGTTATCTATCATATCTATTCATTTGCATGTAGATAGCTAAGAAAAAAATTAGTCCTATAGCTAAAAATATACTTTTATTTTTTGATATGTGTAGATTTTCCTTCCTTCTTTCCTTCCTTCCTTCCTTCCTCCCTCCCTCCCTCCCACTGTTTCCTTTCCTTTCTTTCTTTTTTCTTTTCTTTTCTTTCTTTCTTTCTTTCTTTCTTTCTTTCTTTCTTTCTTTCTTTCTTTTTCTTTCTTTCTTTCTCCCTTCCTCCCCTTCCTCCCCTCCCTCCCTTCCATCCATCCTTCTATCCTTCCTTCCTTCCTTCCTTCCTTCCTTCCTTCCTTCCTTCCTTCATTCCTTTGCTCATAATATCCAAATGGCACAGATAGTCTTCATATTCTGTGGGTTTTTATTTATTTGAGACATTTTGAGATTTTTAACCTTATTAGGATATTTACACTTGTTATTTCCATAACCACTAGGAAAACATTCATATTAAATATTTTTCATTGCTAAATAATTTGCAAAGCATCTTTTATTTGTTGAGTTTGTATTCTCTAACCAAACAGTCTCGAATTTGTGTTCTTGCTTAGTGTCTTACTAAACTTGAGTTCTTGGCCAGCCTTTAGTTTTTCTCATGTGGATTTTTAAGACAACTGAAGCAATATCCTCCCAAACAAATTGTTGTTTCTGTAATTATTACTGTTATACTTAGTGGAAACTCCATTACTCTGTTACAAGACAGTTTGCCAAATGCTTGCTTCTGTATATTATACAGCAATCTCACACCTTCATGCCCCCTCCACCATCTTGGGTCTTGATTCAGAGTTTTGCAGCATTACTTGTGCTCTGAATTGATGTGAGGGGGTTAAGCTCCAATCTCTCTAACCTTCAGGGTTCTAAAATTTAGGTATGTCTTCAGTAAACAGAAATGTGGTCAGAAGCATAGTTCTGACAGATATACATTGTCCCCTGTTTGTTACAGCTCAGGTGGCTTACCATCCAATCCCATATACATTATACTAATGACATGGCTCTTTTTTTGATATTTACTGACTCTGGCCATAACCTCATTCCTCCTTATAATCTTATTCCTGCTTTTTGTTCCCCTCACCTGTTTTAACCCCCTTTCTCTCACAGCCTGCTGCTTACCTCCTGTTTTACCACTAGATGGTACTCATATTTTTGGTATCTTTAAAATACACAACTTTGTTGTTATGGTAAGGAGAATTTAAATAACTCAGAAATATGAAGAACTCTAAATATCAAGTCTAAATTATAATTTTAGAGGCTTTTATTATCTTTTGTTATAACTATATACATTTCATGTTAAATTCAAATGCTGTATACAGATTCTTTTTTTGCCTGAATTCCCTGTAATATATTTTTCAGCATATATTTAGGAATGTGAAAATAAATAGAAGAATGACAATGATTTATTTTACATTAAATATATATGCATAATTATGGTTCTTCCAAATTCTAATACTTTGGGGTTTTTGTAGCCCTTATTTCCCTGCATTTCTTCTCAATTTGGTGTACACATTTTGTCTTTCTGTTTATCTGGTACTTAATCCTCCCATGGAACTATTTACTTTTAATTGGAGAATAAATTTGAATGTTGTCATATACATTACAACTTTTTTTTTATCTTAGTGTAACTGGATACTATTCTAAATATTGTACATTTCTTAAACAGTTTATCACTGCATCAATCAAATGACACAAGAACTATTTCAGTTCTCATTTTACATATGAAGAAACTCAGAATTAGAGAAGTTAAGTAACTTCCTCATAGCCACACAGCTAGCTATTACTAGAGCTTGGAAGATGTCATCTCTAAATCCTACAATCTTAATTGTTATGTAATATCTTCTAACCCAATAGCAATGTTTTTGTTGTTACAAAGTATTCTGCTCTTTGGCACCGACGGAAAAAAAAAGTAACTTACATATGTATTTAAATAAAGGGGCTTACATATGTATTTAAATAAAGAAAATAAAATTTCTAGCTTTGTGGTCTTTGTAGAAAGAATGAAAATTAATACATATACTCTTGATGGGATCACAAGTTGAATATTAAGCATCAGTGGCAAATTAAGAGGTTTTATTATCATAACCATAGCATCAGAATTTCGTTTTCACCTCATTATTTCTCTACTGCTCTTTAACATTAATCTAGTGTTTCCTTTTCAACTTTTTTCTATGTAGCTGAAAGAGAAGTAAATTATATACAGGAACTTGTTTAAAGCAAGAACCAAAAAACTGACTGTATCCATAGCCTATTTGTTTTTCTAAATTTTTAAAAATGTTTATTTATTTTTGAGAGAGAGACACACATAGAATGCAAGCGGGGAAGGAACACAGAGAGAGAGGGAGACATGGAATCTTAAGCAGGCTCTAGACTCTGAGCTGTCAGCATAGAGGATGATGTGGGGCTGCAACCCATGAAGGTCATGAAGGCTGGAACCCACCAGGTCAGATCATGACCTGAGATGGTCTGATGCTCAACCACTGAGCCACCCAGGCACCTCTCCATAGCCTATTTCTAAGCAGGAAGTTGGTTATAAAAGTTGTATTTTGAGAGATTACATAAACATTTTCATATTGTATGACTTCAATTTGCTTATGGACTCTAAAAGGGAGATATTTTGTTTAACAATTTGATTTACTAAAACATGTTTCTTTATTTCAAGTTCAGTAGTGGTTAGTTTTTGCTGGTGGAGGGTGGAATTCAAAAGTCAATGGCATTTGCCTTAGAAGATTCCCTTGTAGTCTTTTTGTGTAGGCGATATAGTCCTAGGATGAAGAAGGAATGAGAAAGGGCCAACCTCATCAGTACATAGAAGAGAGATAGGTTTAATTTCAGGTCATCGTGGTACAGAGAAGTGAGGAAATGAGACACAGAGAATAATAAGGAGAATGAGAACAAAAGAAAGGAATAAGACAAATAGTAAAAAAAAAGCATAGAAAGAATGATGTGTTCAGTGAAAAAGTGGGAAATTGAAAGCTTTGGGAAGAGATGATTGATGAAAACTATCAAGGTCCATAAAATAATAAAGACATATTAATATAATTTTAAAGTAACTTTCAGTGTGGTACTTTGGTGTAAAGCTTCTCAATTCACACGTTCTCACCCTAAAGACATTCATTAAAGTCTGCTTCACACAGGTTTGGTTGACATCTTACAGAATAAGAGTCAAGATTTGGACAACTAGGCACAACTTAAACTACAAATAGAACAGGAAGTGAGCTCCAGAACATAGATAACAAACAGAGAGGAAGCAATATGTCAGAGTTAGAATTGTTTAGGGTTAAAAATATAACTGTGTCCTAAAAATCTCTTAAGGTAAAGAAGGGGTTTCCAACTTAAATGGAATAGGACAAAAGGTATTTATTCCAGGAGTTGGCCACTTTCAAACACAGGTGATATTTTGGGGGCAGACATTCTAAATATCTATATATTTCAATTCTGATTCTGTAGTTGCACTATTATAATTTTTGTCAATTATGTTGCTATAACTGAGTATATCTCAGTTTCACCTATTAAAATGTCTGCCAAAATCTTATTAGAGGGCAGTTGAAGAAGTATATGTAAGATGGGCAATCACGCTATTGTGTGTAGGGGCAATACACACAAAGTAAATTTTACTAGTAGAAGATTGAAAAAAAAAATATCACCAGTGCATCTAATTTGAAGCTCTATGTAAGTGAAACACAATGACAGTGAATAATTGTAAGAAAAAAACATGTTGCAAAAAAAATCTATCATTATACCATTAAAAAAACATGGATAAATGGATAAACTTGGATTTAAAAAACATAAACACAAATATCTTTGCTTTCCCCCCCCCCAACATTCAGAGAGTTCTATCCATATACCCTTCTCCAGACTTCCTTGTCATTAATTCATGACCTCAATTCATGACTCATTATATATTGGCCGTTCTTCCTTCCAAGCAAAACAAGCATCCAGGTATGCTTCTCTCAGCTCTGCTCCCCAGGAAGATTCCCCTTCATTACTGCCTTCAGGGGTGTCCCAGAAAGGGCCTGTATTGATGCAGCTGCATCTCATACAGAACTACTGTAAACCAGACCAGAGCTTTTTCTGCCTCTGTCAACTTGTCAAAGGGAACTCCCCCTGCGGCCACAGTTGAAGGCTCCGAGAAAGAAGGTAGTGGAGCCAGAGTGGGAATTATGGGCATTTGGGTTACTTCTTCATGTAATTTACTTGTGCCTTCAGGTCCTGCTCAGGCTGATGTTGTATATACCACTTCCGTTTGATGATGGAGTACTGCTGTGCATGCCCAACATAATGTCTGTGTGAGCCAGATAACACCTAGCTCATGACTGGCAGCTTAGGTTGCATGGTAACTTGTTGTCTCAGGATTAATCAATTATTCAGTCTCTGTTCAGGCCTGTTTCTCTAAAGTAGACTAGTTATTCACAGAAGATAGCAGGGCTTTGCTTTTAAACCCGGAGGGATTGCACTGTAACTCGCCTACAGGGGGCTGCCGCAAGCTCCAAACAGCATTCCTATCAGCCCCTGACATCTCAAGCACCATTGGATCTGGCAGAATCCTGTGGTCAAAGCAGTAGAGCAGCTTACACAGCAGTCTGGACTTGTTGTAGAGCCTTCTTTTGTTTTGGGTCTCACGCCAGATTAGCAGCTCCTGGGTCACTCAATAAATGGACTAGAGTTAACATACCCAAATAAGGACTATGTCGTCTCTAAAATCCAAAGAAACCCATTAGGTATTGTGCCTCTTTTTTGGTTGTAGAAGGGCCCAAGTGCACCTACTTATTCTTAGCCTTGGAAGGGTCATCTCAACATGCCCCACACCTTGGGCATTTGGAAATTTCACTGACTAGAAGGCCCCGAATTTTTGATGGAGTCACTTTCCACCTTTTAACACACCTATATTCAATCAATAAGTCTAGAGTAGTTACCACTTCTTGCTTACCAAGTCTCATAAGGATAATGTCATCAGTGTAATGGATTAATGTGATATCTTGCTGGAGGGAAAGGTGATCAAGATCCCTGCGAGTTAAATTATAACTTAGTGTTGGAGAGTTGATATATGCCCGAGGTGGGGTAATTAGGATATATTGCTGAAAGCAAACTAATTCAGATGGTCCTTATCAACAGGCATGTAGAAAAAAAAGCATTTGCCAGCTCAGTGGCTGCATACCTTCCATCAGGGAGTATGTTAATTTGCTCAAGCAAAGAAATCATATTTGGTAAAGTAGCTATAATTAGAGTCACCACTTCGTTATGCTTGTGATAATCTACTGTCAGTCTCCAAGATCCATCTGTTCTCTGTGCAAAAAAAAAAAAAAAAAAAAAAAGATAAGTTGAATGGAGATGTGGTGGGGATCACCTACAGAGAAGAGCAATCACAGAGCAATTAATTTCTCACAGTAATGTTGAGTGTGGCATCTTCTGCAACCTCCCAGGGTAGGTAAGTGGTTCTTAAATGATAAATTCTCTGTAACTTTCCAATCCCCCTAAGCCTTTGAGTCTTTTCCTGTACCATAATCCAAAGCAGGTCTGGAATTTCAAGTACACTTAATGTGGGTCACCTTTTCATCTACATTTTAGCCAGCCAAGCAAACAATCTGTTAGAGCACTTTCTAACTCCCCAAGTTGCAATATTAAATGCAGAGACCCTGCCTAATGGGTCCATATCCACGATTTTGTCCTGACACAATTTTGTGGGTTTTTTCATCATTATCCCACACCCTTAAAATGTATTACCACACATTTTCCCCAGATTTCTGTCTGCATAAATTAAACAAATCAAGCAGCTCTTTTTGAATGTAGCACACTTCCTCATGGGTCACATTTTGTACCTCACCTTTAGGACCCTCCTGAGACTTGAGTCTAGTCACAGGTCAAGAACCTAAAAGGGGTTGTGGAAGTGGGCAGCAGTGTGTTGCAAGACAACTTCCTCAGGGTAGGCTATTACACTGTCCTCAGAAAATGCAGGGTTAGTCTCCTCAGACATGGATGGAAAGGCTGCTGGTCCTGGCAAGGAAGACTCATCAGAATTTAGAAGCTCAGTGAGTCCAGCTTCATTAAGGTCTTTCCACACATCCATATTCCAACTTTCAATATCCAGTCCCTTCCCAATCAATGCTATCACTTTAACAGTAGACACCCTGTGATGTTAGGGTTTCAATTTGCATTGTTATTCAGCCACTGACAGAATAAGATTTGGGGTTTAGTTTTAATAATCTCTTTTTAATGTTTTTTATTTAAATTTTAGTTAGTTACATTTTGCACATATGGTGCAATATTGGTGTCAGGAGTGGAATTCAGTGATTCATCAGTTACATAAGACACCCAATGCTCATCACAAGTGCCCTCCTTAGTAACCATCACCCACTTATCCTATCCCCCACCCACTCCCCTCCATCAACCCTCAGTTTGTTCTCTATCATTGAGTCTCTTGTGGTTTCCTTTTCTCCTCTTTAACCTCCCTTCTCATATGTTCATCTATTTTCTTTCTTAAATTCCATATATGGGCGAAATCATATGTACTTGTCTTTCCCTGACTGACTTATTTTGCTTAGCATATTACATTCTAGCTTCCTTCACATATTGAAAATGGCAAAATTTCATTCTTTATGATGGCTTAGTAATATTCCATTATATATATATATATATATATATATATATATAGTGTATATAAGTGGTATATATATATATATATATATATATATATATATGAAATTTGTTCTTTAGCCATTCATCAGTCTATAGACAATGGGGCTCTCTCCATAGCTTGGCTATTTTTGATAATGCTGCTATAAACATTGGGGTGCAAGTACCCCTTTGAATCTGTATTTTTGTATCTTTTGGCTAAATACCTAGCAGTGCAATTGCTGGATCATAGGGTAATTCCATTTATAGTTTTTTGAGGAAACTTCATGCTGTTCTCCAGAGTGGCTGCATCAGTTTGCATTCCTACCAACAGTGTAAGAGGGTTCCCCTTTCTCCACATCCTTGCCAGCACCTGTTATTTCTTAGGTTGTTAATTTTTAGCCTTTCTGACAAGTGTCAGGTGGTATCTCATCATGGTTTTGTTTTATATTTCCCTTATGATGAGTAATGTTGAGCATCTTTTTATTTTATTTTATTTATTTATTTTGAGAGAGAGAGAGAGAGAGAGCATGAACCAGGAAGGGGCAGAGAGAGGGGAGGAAAGAATCCCAAGCAGGCTCAACACTTTTAGCGCAGAGCCCCAAGCAGGACTCAAACTCATGACCTGAGCTGAATCAAGAGTTGGAGGCTCAGCTGATTGAACCACCCAGGCACCCCAAGCATCTTTTAATATGTCTATTGGCCATCTGGATGTCTTCTATGAAAAAGTGTTGATTCCTGTCTTCTGCCCATTTCTTAACTTGGTTATTTGTTTTTGGGGTGTTGTAAAATTTGGTAAGTTCTTTATAGATTTTAGATATTAACCCTTTATCATATGTCATTTTCAAATATCTTCTCCAATTCTGTAGGTTGCCTTTTAGTATTATTGATTGTTTCCTTTACGATGCAGAAGCTTTTTACCTCAACAAAGTCCCAATAGTTAATTTCTGCTTTTGCCATGTGACTATAAGAGGTAAGTATCTTTTTCAGGGAAGACATAGAAACTCTCAGGCCATTTATATAGCCCTTCAGCTGGAAATTCAAATCCCTGAGCTCATTCTTTGCTTTCTCTTCTTTGTACAGAGACATTAGGAGCAACCAGTTTATCTTATTTTATTCATTGGTTTCATTAAAATATTCAAAGGTATCATATACCTGGTTTATAAAATCCTTGCTTTATAAGTGCCTTATTATGAGTATCCAGTGTTAATAATTTGTGTATCTCTATAGCCACATCACAAGATGGACTACAAGTGCTCTCTTTCTTCCTGAAAATAGAGTTGTTAAGATCTGAAATCCAATGAGAATAGAAAGCCAGTTTTAGAAATTGCAAAACCAATTCAAAAACTTTTTCTTAAGATTCTATTCCTCACTACCAGTAACATATCTGTTTTAATCAGCGTTCTCCAAAGAAACAGAACCAACAGGGTGTGTGTGTCTGTGTATTTGTGTGTGTGCGTGTGTGTAAACAGAAAGAGATAATTATTTTGGTAAATGGGCTCACATGATTATAGAGCCTTCCAAGTTCAAAATATGAAGAGTGGGGACGCAAGATTTGATGTTGCAGTTCAAGTTCAAAGGTAATCAGGCAAGGGCCAATGTTGCAGCTCATGTCTGATCAGTTCAAGTTCGAAGATCATCTTCTGGAAGCATCTCTTTGCACCTGGGGAAGTCGGTCTTATTCTTTGTTCAGACCCTTAAGTGATTGGATGAAATCTAACACTATGGAAGGCAATCTGCTTTACTCAAAGTCCATTGATTTAAATTTAATCTCATCCAAAACACCTTTGCAGAAACATCCAAAATAATGTTCGACCAAATATTTAGGTATCACCCAGAGAAGCTGACACAAAATTAACCATCCTCCTCTACACAGATACAGTGTAATTGTGTATTTGCCGTTATATACCAAATGCCTTTTTATTTCAATAGGTTTTACTACTTCTAGCACTTTTTCAGGGAAAAACACATTTTAATTAGTATTTAAATTCATCTTTCATTCTTTTTTTCATTTCTCAATGAAGTAGTGAAATGAGCATATATGTCTTCTTTTCATATAAATGCCCTTATTGCACATATTAATCAGCTTCTCCTGTGGTGATGAATAATCCCTAATCTCAGTGGCTTACAAAAACAACTGCTTATTTCTTCCTCTGGTTCTGCCTCTGTTGGGCTCAGCTGGACTTCACAAGCTTTTCATTCTAGGATTCAGGGTGAAGAAATATCTCCTCTGTGGATATGATATTGCTATTGGAGAGAACTCGAGAGCTGTAAGCATAAGGTGATGAATCTTAAAGCCTCTACTTGGACTGAGCACACTGTTCTTCTTCACAGAGTCTATTGATCAAAGCCATTCATGTGGGCAAGACCAGAGCTGGTGCAGTGGGAATGCACATCGTCTCTAGTCTCCTAGAATGTACCAAAGAGTCACATAGCAAAAGGCAAGGAGGTATAATACCATTACTGATAAGTAATTAAGAATTTGAATTGTCATCATCATCATCATCATCATCATCTAGGAGACTGTTTCTAAAGAAATGCAGTGTTCGCACATGCGTAACATTTTAATAAGTAGGGAGCAAAACTTTTCCAACCCAACCTGGTTCCTCTGCTAAAAAAATATTTTTTTACATTAATTCATATTGTAAACATAAACATTATTAACATGGCAAACTTTCAAAACACCCCAAAATAATTTTATGTGGAGGAGGATTATGGAAATCTGAAGAAAAGGCACGCAATGGTAAAAACTTAGTAGTAATAATTCTGTTTGTTATGTATTTGTTTTGTTTCAGGCTCTTCTACATGGTTGATTGGCATGATATTATTTAATTGTCATAAAATTCATAGGAAGCGATTACTTTCATCATCCCCATTTTAAGATGAGAAAAGTGAGGCAATAAAATTTAACCCAATTACCTATGAATGAGAAGGAAATAGCAGAATCAGAATTCAACTTTAAGCATGTAAGAGCCACAGTATCACACTGTTATAGCTATAATAAAGAACAGTTATAAATACCACCTTATTTTAGTATAATAAATGCACTGTATACTTTTTCATTAAAATGCCTAATAAAAGTTTATAACATATATATTTAATATTTACATTGTTTCTTCTTAAAAGTATATGAAAATATAGATGCATATGTTCTCAAAATAACTTTTTCTGAGGATCTTTGAAAGCATTTACACAATTTGGAAAGATGTGCTTCACATGAGGATACATGGTTGAAGTGATAGATTCCACATTCACAGATTTAAAGTGAGGCAATAGATAATTTGACTTAATCAGAATCTGCAGGAGTTATTTTTTAAGATATTCCTATCGTTCATGTCATCAGTTTCTGTCAGACATTCATGCTCTGAATTTCTCTGTGTCATGTGTATACATTAAGAGACAAAGCACCAGTTGTATATGTGTTTTCAAGCAGACTATCTTCAGAAAGTTAACTTTTAGCATGTGTGCTAATGATACAATGTTTTTTAAAGCACTAGTTTTCAAAAAAAAAAAAAAGCTCACAGCTATATTTAATTATAGAAATCAAATTAAGAATCTTATGTGACAACATATGCTGCATGAATCTAAATCTGCTAAATTGTATAGAACATGCAACTTGAGTCATATATTGCTGGCAGTGGGAATATAATGGCCTAAGTATTTTTTAGTTAGAATAAGAAAATACTAAGAGACTTGGGATGTTTAAAAGTACACATAGATTTGCATTATGAATATATCTAAGCCCATAAACCCTTTATTATAACCTATTGGGATAATTACAAGAAACCTCTTATTTGACATGCTTAGCATATCTGTTGACACACCTGGATCCTCATAGCAAACAAACAGGTGTATTTGCAATAGTTGCTCAGTTCCCTACTAGGCAGTACACAGGCAAAAAATTTAAAAGCCCATAAAGTAGACATAAACATGTATTTAGAGATTAGAAGTGACTTACATGATGTCCCAAAGTGATGGTAGTGATGGGTACAGAAAATGGGTATGTTGAAAACGCAGATTATGTGTGATAGTACCTGTGTATAATACAAAGAAGAATGTTTACTTAATTTTGAACACTTCTAAAAATACTTTTGATGATAAGGTTAATTTTAGTGTATACGCATACATGTTACAATTACTATCGTACAATTTAAATGGGTTTAGGAAATTGCATGAACTCCATAAAACACTGATCACATATGCATCTGTTCAAAATTATGCATCATGGTACCACTCCTATAAAGGAAAAAAAAAATAGTGGGTTTATTTGACTGACTGCCAAACATTGTATACAAAGGCAGCATTTGAGGGAAAACTTGCTTTATTGTTATGGCAAGTGAGTTAGTGTCTGGAGAAAGAGTGCAAATGGAAATTATAAAAGAATGAAAGTTTCTTTTATATAATACAGAAGCCAATTTCCTGTTCATTTACTTGCCAGGATTCAGCATTACTTGTCCAGACTCAGTGATGACTCTTTTGAGTTTAAATCCTCACTGTCCTTGCTGGCAGAGAAGCAGGACACAAGAGGATTCTAGAATAACAGTTGGGAATTTGAAAAGGCAAAAACTATGCCTCTGACACTTGCATTTCTGCATATATCTTGGCCTTTAGTGCTGTTAATATGATGGTATATATATATATATATATATATATATATATATATATACATATCATAATATCATATATATAGTAGAAAGAAAAGATATATAAGATCTACCCTCTACAATTTCTAAGTGTAGAGTAAAGTTTGCCAACTATAAACACAGTGTTTTGCAGCAGATCTCCAAAACTTATCTAGTATAACTGAAACACTAGACCCTTTGAACAGCAACTCCCCATTTCCCTCTTTCCCCAGCTCCTGGCAACCATCATTCTACTTTCTGCTTCTGTGAAATGGACCATTTTAGGCATCTAATATAAGTGAGTATCCAGATATTGCTAATATTTACTCCATCTCTGAAAATTTATCTACTGGAAGCAAGACCTGAAATTTGTAACCTAATGCTTATGTAATATTTTTCAAAATGTTTTTCTCCCATTTTGTTTGTCCTAATAGAAGGCATGGGGACAGTTCTTCAGAAGCAAAATCACATTGAAACTACATTTCTTTATAATTAGGCATATTCATTAAAAATTAGTATTCTATTATACATTTTAAACAATTATTTTATTGTTTTATTGACTGTAGATTGCATTAGTTTTCTAGGATTACCTAATTAAGCAGCACAGACTGAGTAGAACAACAGAAATTTATTTCCTCACATTTATGGAAGCTAGAGCTCCAAGATCAAGGTGTAAGCAGTGTCAATTTCTTGCAAGGGTCTCTCTTTCTGGTTTGTAGATGCATGGCTTCTTCCAATATCTTTACATGCTCTTACCTCTGTGTGTATTTGTGTATATGATAACAATCTCCTCTTCTTAAAAGAACACTGGTTGTGTTCTTGGATTAAGATCCATTTCCTTTGAAGTCATTTAACCTTATTTACTTCTTTAAATACCTTAATTCCAGGGGCACCTGGGTGGCTCAATTGGTTAAACATCTGACTTTTGATTTCAGCTCAGGTCATGATCCCAGAGTCATGGAATCAAGCCCCACATCGGGCTCTGTGCTGATCATGGAACCTGCTTAAGATTTCCTCTTTGTCTCTTTCCCCTGCTCACATGCTCACTCTGTCTCTAAAATAAATTAAAACAAAATTAAAGACCATAATTCTAAATACAGTCACATTCTGAGGTATTGGGGTCAGGACTTTAACAAATGAATTTGGAGGAGGGGCACAACTCAGCTCTTAACGTTAATATTATTAGAATATATTGATTTGTTTATGATGAATACAATACAAAAGTTGAAGTTTATGAAATAATATTTAATATAATCCACTTTCTTAATAATTGTTTGATATAAAAGGTGGGTCACAGATGAATATTTTCTATCAAAAATAACACAAAAATTGTAAGAATTAAAAGAAGGGGGATATTATATTCTTCAGGTAGTGAAGGTGTCAAAATAATGTCTCTATTCCTGATTACAGTAAGCTCAACTCTTTGTTTTCTGTCCATTTCTCTCTTTGGGGATTTTTCCCCCTTCTCTTTTTACCTTTCTGTATCAACTTCTATATTATGACTTCAATCCTAACAATGGTAATATACATTCCCTCAGTTTCAACTTTAACTATTATTATTTTAAGACTCTTTTCATATATCGTTTCTTCAGTTACCCTTCTAATATCTCAAAGATAATACTGAAAAAGTGAATACATCTTACTCTCCTTCCAAATCTTTCTCCTGACAAGTCAATTCCGTTTCCTTTTATTTCATTCTCCTTTAAAAAAAAATCCAAATCTGAAAGCAGATTTTCAAGTACAGTTTCATAATTTGTATCATATCCTTCTTTTTTCTATTTATACAATCTCTAAAATGTACTATAGCAACTTATTTCTTGTTTATTTTTATTGTTGCCTCTAGACTAACACAGGCTGTCATACTTTGTCTTTAAATCCCTTTAGAAGCTTCTTTAGCAATTTCTTTTTTTTTTTTTTTAAGTTTATTTTTAAGAGAGAGGGAGAGAGCAGGGGGGCGGGTGCTGAGAGAGAAAGGGAGAGAGAGAATCCCAAGCTCCATGCTGTCAGTGCAGAGCTCGATGGAGGGCTTGAGCTCATGAACTGTGAGATTGTGACCTGAGCTGAAACCAAGTCAGTCACTTAACCAACTGAGCCACCCAGGGGGCCCCTATTTAGCATTTTCTTAAATTCTGGTTTCTTCGTCATATTCATGCTGAAACTGTTTCCAGTTATTTTATCTGACTCCCATTTTTAACATAATATTTAATGGCCATGCTACTCACCTCCTTGACTCACACTGCTTACAGGAAAATGTTAAAAAATACTGGTATTTACAGTCCCCCACATTTTAAGAGCATTCTATGTTGCAGTCAATCATTTTTTCTCATGTTCCTACCATAAGCTTTCCATTTAAAAGGTTCAAATCTTTAGTTACTGTATTTGTCATCGGTTGCTGTGTGAAAATACTGCCATAGACTTAGTAGCTTAAAATAACCAATACTTGTTTATCTCACAGTTTCAGTGAGTCCACAGTCAGAGCATAGCTTAATTTAGGTCCTCTGCTTCAAGGTCTAACAAGGCTGAACTCCAAATGTTGACTAGGGTAGCAGTCTTACATGAGACTTGACTAAGGAATATCTTCCAAGCTCATGTGGTTGTTGGCAACATTCAGTTCCTTTCAGGATACTGGGATGAAGACCTGTTTCTTTCTAGTTATTGGCTGGAAGCCACCCCCAACTTCTTGCCTTGTGGTCCTTTCCATAGGCAGTACAAACATAAAAGCTTGAGAGTTAAGAGCCAGCAAGGAAAGGGAAATAGTATCTTCTAACAATACGATTGACACTTGTATGCAAAATAATTATGTTAATCAATACGTGCATCCTATCACATTTGCTGTATGCTATTGAATAGAAGCAAGTCTCAGGTTCCACCCACACCCAAAGGGACAGGATATCACAAGGACATGAATACCAGGACTTGGGTCTCATGGGAACCATTTGGGGTTTGTCTACCACAGCCATCTTTATATAAACCGAGACCTTCCTTGGCTATAAGACCTAATGAATAATGTTTGCTCTGATACTTTGTTTTTTACTCTTCCATCTATGTTAACACATCCTCACCTTTCTTTTCAGAAAGCATCCTCAGATCAGTATAATCAGAGAACTATTAATAAAGTTATTGTTGCAAGAAATCATTTGACAATTTGACATTTAAATAAAAATAAGAATTTTATTTATATTTGAACCTATCTACTATTTGTCTAGTCCCGCTAAGAGAAGAAAAGCTGCATACATTCTAGGAGAAAAATGTCTCCCTGCATCTACATTTTTAAGATACTATTTATAACCTTTCCTCAGTGCCTAATAGTGTAAGTTCATGTGTTTATAATTATAAGAAATTTGAGAGCAGAAACCATGTTTTATATATAAACTTCACAGAGGCACATAATCCAATATGTAGCAATAATTCAAAAATATTTTAATTAATTGATTGAGTCAAGACTAACAAGTGATTGGATACAGAAGGCAAAATTACTTTTAACCAAGCAATTTAATGTGATTTTGTAATATAATCTGCATAAACAACCATGTTGGGAAGATGAATATTTCAAGTGTAGCTTAATGGCTACTAATCCAACATGATAAAGATTATTTTTGACATAAAAAAATGCACTTCTCGGTAAATATTTCTTGCTGATGAAATGGATTCTTTAAATTAAATTCAGCATCAAATGGCACTGTGGTTTTCCTTTTTTTCTTTAATACTAATTTGCTCCCGAGTTTATTAGTTATTTTAAATTGCTGTTGAAACTTAATCTAAGATGAGAGAATCATGTTATCAGAATATAAAATAATGACACATAATATAAATTTGGTAATAAAAAAGCAAATCCTTTCAGCTCAAAAAACATCACATTTAATAGCATGCAATCTAAAGGAAGAGTATGGCTGCCAGACAAATTACTAGCACTTCTATATTGAGCAGTGATATGCATTTGTTAGTGGTTGCCAACAGATACTTATGTTAATGTACTGTCTTGCACCTCTTATTATCTAAAACTGTATATTTTTGATCACTCAGCATATATTTGCTAACAATTATTTGTCTGTTCTAGCACATGAGTCAAACATCAGACATTTAAAATTGTTAATAGATTAAAGATAATGTGGTTGCTAGATATGTGAAAAGTAGACTCTATGATTAAAATGATTTTTTACACGGTTAGATACCAAAATGAAATTCTTACAATAGTAATACTTCATTTGAATTGGTTTATAAATGTCATGTTAGCTATAAGGCAATGAATTGTGTAATGGTTTTTAGAAATCTTTTTTTCCAAGTCATGTAAAGCACTTCAGAGGTGAAGTTTCAAAGTCATGTAAACTTTCCATCAGAATAATATTAACAAAGCTCATTATTTAAATAAGTTTTCAATATTCATTTTTTCAACATTAAGTAAAATTTATACAAAAATAGTGTAATTTTTTTGTAAGGAATATTTTTTTTTTTTTTTTTGGGACAGAGAGAGACAGAGCATGAACGGGGGAGGGGCAGAGAGAGAGGGAGACACAGAATCGGAAACAGGCTCCAGGCTCCGAGCCATCAGCCCAGAGCCTGACGCGGGGCTCGAACTCACGGACCGCGAGATCGTGACCTGGCTGAAGTCGGACGCTTAACCGACTGCGCCACCCAGGCGCCCCTGTAAGGAATATTTTTAAATGTATTCAAAGCACCTAAATTTGAAGAGTTGAAACAAAGTAATAGTTTAAGAACAAAGATATTATTGACTTATTAACTGGTGTCACTTAATAACTAAATTCAGTATATTGAATAACCATAATGGAAAAGATATATGCAACGCTCTTAGGTGATACAATGATGGTTATGATTGCTTTCTTAACAACTTGAAATAACTTGAAATAAGTGCTGAATTTGAAGACATTAATATGGATGATGATAGTACAAAGCCCTAAAGAATACATTCATATTATGAACGAAATTATATATATATACATTTTATCTTACTATATATATATGCAAAAATTACATTTTATCTTACTAATCTTTATATAAATTTATATAAATTCTGTAAAGATTAGTAAGGTAAAATATAATTTTTAAATGGGAAAGTCAGAAAATCTTCATTGAAAATAAAAGGATGTATATTGCATTTTAAAAAAATTCTGATGTTAATGCTAAGTTACAATAGAATATAGAGAAACATAAAGTCCAAGCAGGGATACTTGTTTGAGCATTATTTTAGAGAAAAGAAAACTCAAGAGAGTTATGTAAATCTGTGTTCAGTAGATTGTGATTTTGTTTCATTGTTCAGCTGTCCTTGCATCTATACGTATGACTTTGAAGTTCTTTGCACTAAAGATGTTCAGTATTTTCTTTTTTTAAGCTTTATTTATTTTTGAGATACAGAGAGAGACATAGTGTGAGCAAGGGAGGAACAGAGAGAGAGGGAGACACAGAATCTGAAGCAGGCTCCAGGCTCTGAGCTGTCAGCAACAGAGCCCGACGTGGGGCTTGAACCCACGAACCGTGAGATCATGACCTGAGCCAAAGTCAGATGCTTAATGGATTGAGCCACCCAGGCGCTCTAATGTTCAGTATTTTCTTGATTTTTGCTTCCAACACTTGAGTTGTTTTGACTTGACTTGTACTTATTTATATCATGCCATTGGGACTACCCACTTGGGCAATGCTGCTGATCTCAGGAGGAGAATAAGATACATAGAACAAAGAAGCCTCAGTTAAGCCACCTCAGCCATGACAGAACAGCTTTCTTCAAGCTAAAGGACAGATATGTGTGTGAATATACCTCTGAGTGGAGTTGTCCACCTGACCTCAGTCTCCATCATTGACTTTGTGCTGAACTATGACTGCATAAGTACAAATACATGCTGTAATTTTCAGCCACTTAATTTAGGGGTTATTTGATACACAACAGTTGTTGACATTTAAGATATGATACTCAAAGCTGAGGTACAGCTATAACAAAAAGTCTGTAACATGTCATTGTCATTAGAAGCACATAATGAATGGATGCTGGAGAAGTGGTGAAGAAAGTATTTAAGGAGACTAAAAAAAAATGTTGTTCTTTATTATTTACTTGTGAAACATTTGGTAATATTAAACTTACAATAACTTGAAAGACTGAACATGTATGTAATATAACGTCAACAGAGACATGGCTTTCAGGTAAGATATGTGAGAATGAATTGTTTCTCTTTAGCCTCATGGAATATGATACAAAAAGAACAGTATTATTTTCAGAAAAGAAAATTAAACTACTTCTCATATCTAGACTATTTACTGAGTAAAGGGCCTTCAAATTCAATTACAGTGTGCGACCCTAGACCAAATCTAAGGTGCTACCCAGTATTATATGCTTTTCAGGTAAAAATCTGTGACTCCTATAAAGGAGTCTCTATTGGTCTCTTTAACTGGAAAAAAAGAAAATACTGTAAAAAGCATAGGGCATCATTCTAGAGTAGCATAACTTTTTAAGGTTATGTCTAGAAAGAGGCACATGTCTAAAAGAATATTAAATATGGTTTTTGTGTAATGCACTAACTAGCATCAAATACATAGAAAACTCATACTGCTTTTAAAAAATACTGCTTAAAAAATACTGCTCTGAGAAAACTTTATTGGCTAAGTTATCTGCATTTGACCTAATAGATAATTGATTTTTTTTTAGATGTGACATGTTCTCTGGAATCTCAATGCTCAACAGGCAGAAAGCAGGGTTAAAATATTTATCTGCCATCAAACAGGCAATATTGTTCAATGTTCTCTTTGTAGGTGACCAAAGATAATAGCAGAAAAACACTTAGAGAATGGACAGAGAGACAATGGAGCAGAACCAGAACCTAATTAAGAAACATCTCTTACACTCGTTGTAGGGGGACCTGTCAATCTTTACTCAGAATGACTTCAAAATTGCTAAGAATCAGTGAGTGTTATATATGTCTATCATTCTTCTTGTTGTTGAGTAAGAGATTTTTGGCAGTTTTCCTGCCCATATTTTAACATTTTTTTGTGAGATGTGTGGTAAGGGAAGGCAGATAACATGCTTATCCATGGGCACATCTGATTAAGAAGAGTCATATTTGTTCTGATATAGTTGGGAACATCTTGGACTCTGAGTCTCATGACGTGACTATTGAGTAGGCTGAGAGTCCTGAGGGTGAGCACATTATGCATGTGAAAGGGCCGTAATTCCTAGTGACTAAAAGGGTACGCGGTGTGAGGCTACAATATTGCCTCTTTTTTTTGTTTGTTTGTTTGTTTTTACGTACCTTTGTGGTGGAAAATGCAAGCCATATGTCCGACCCTGTCTCCACTACATAGAGATCATCCTTGCTCTGTCTCTCTTTTTTTTTCTTATAAAGAGAAAATCAGAATGTTACACTGTTAAATATCTCTTCGTTTATGATGCTGTCTTTCACCCCTAGTCCCAGGTCCATTGTGGCTGCCATTCACTGTAGTGCTGTCCTCTTCTTTTTTTTTTTTTTTTTTTTTTTTTTTACTAATTTATTTATTTATTTATTTATTTATTTTTTAATATATGAAATTTATTGTCAAATTGGTTTCCATACAACACCTAGTGCTCATCCCAAAAGGTGCCCTCCTCAATACCCATCACCCACCCTCCCCTCCCTCCCACCCCCCATCAACCCTCAGTTTGTTCTCAGTTTTTTAAATATAGAGTATCTTGAAGATGGAGTGAAGTTTGCTGGCTTTCCATCTCTATAATATTTTCACTTTTGAATCTTTGAGATAGTTTCTAAAGGACATATAATTTAGAATTTGAATTTTGAAGGCTGTTACTAAAATAAGAATTACCCAGGGTTCTCATAACTTTGAAAGTCATTATAATGTCCTCTTGCAGATACTCCTCATTTTATTTCATTTTCTAAATAGTTCTTCTTCTTTCTCTTTAAGAAATTATCTTCAATTTCTTCACCCTTGGTCACAGGACAATATCCCGATTTCTGAATCCATCTCTATTTTTGTTTCATAGTTGTCTTCCTGATTGTGTTATTTTCTGTAATAGCCCTGGGAATCAGTAGTAGGATCGTATTAATTATCTAATTCCACCCCAGAAACCATGGTCAAGACTGAATACAGTCAGATTGTCTTTATAGTTCACACACAAAAGAATGCCAAATGGAAGCATGGTAGTTTCTTTAATATTACATTTTATTTGTCAAACACTTATTTATCTTTTAAGCACAGACATTTATTTTGAGATCCAGTGTAGTGTCAAGAAGAAACTAGATAGCTCTATTTTCCTTACCAATCCAAGAATTGTATTATTGTGTAAAGTACTCATTGGTTTCTTTAATACTTCAACTTGGAGCCTACAACCATAATAAATAATATACATCACATTTTTATGATCACTTTCCAGAGGAGAGTAAGGGATCAAATTAGTTTTCCTTCATTTTCTCTTGGCAAAGATAGGGAGATAGTAAATTGTTCCAGTTATATTGAGATCACCAACATCTGTTTACAAAGAAAAATATCTAGGTATGTAAGCTAAATAAATCACAACCTGAAAGTATTTAATCATGCCAAAGACTAGATAATTATATTTAGTCATGATTTATTTTCATTTGATCTGCCCAAATCAATGGCAGTCTTATTTAGAAAGTATGCTTGAATGTCCTGTAGCTACAACTAAGTTGTATTTCTGATAAATGTTCTTTTTATCTACTTCAAATAGAAAAGCACAATTTATCCCACATTTAGATAAGTTAAAATATGCTTTGCTGTTTTGTATTTCCAACATCTATTTTTTACAAAGAAAATGGTGATTTACAAAAGATGACAAGTTGCAAAGTGGTTTTCACTAGGATTTATGAATTGCAAAATGCTCTCTTGATAGTAATCAATGGTACAGTCACTGTTTAAATTTTCCCATTTATTTGCAATTCATACATTACAGAGCTGGAAATAGAAGCAGCCCCTTTCAAACTTTCCATATTATAAAAGATTGTATCTTTATTACAAAAGAATTGAGTTAAAGGCTTAAAGTTATAAAATTTTATATTTGGGCCCATCCATTATTTTCTGATGATGTTTGAAGATATTTTTCTGTCCTTATATTTTGAATCTCAAGAGCATGGTCACTGTAGGAACAGTCTGTGATTTCATCACACATAGTTGACAATGGATTTTGGTTTAACATCAATGGCTTTAGGGAGAAGCAAAGTTATACTTAATAATAATGAAAACGGTACAGTGTCAAATACTCATTTAATATATTTTTCATAATATGTAACCATGTAATAGTAGGCATGCAGAATATAAATGGTTAAATCTCCAAATTAGGATTCAGGAGCCTAAAACATTGAGTATCTTAATAATATTTATAAACGAATTATATTTGCATATTCATATGCTATACCTTACCAAATATTTATTAGCCCTGTCACCTTTATGTATTCCCTTTATGACTCACCCAGTTCTTCTGAGCTCTGTCCTTTTTGTCTCTACTCGTCCCTCATAGTGGTATTCAAACTTCTCTTGACTTCACCTTGGATTCTTTGTTCAAGTTTGATTCCACACTAAATAGTTTCTTTAATTTTGTTTTTCATAAAGAGATCTTCCATTGACATTTCTAAGATCACTGATAACTGGTCCACTGTAGTAAGTTCTTGCATTTCTCCTGCCCTCTGCCATTTCTCAGCAAAAGGAATTTTAGACTCTCCTTAGTTTTGACTGTGCCATCAATATATTTGCTCATTGCTCCATGCTGGTTAGGTAACCATCCTTTTGGAGGAAGTGAATAGTAGCTGGTAATTTCTAGGTTTCAAGCTATTAGGACCATCAAAAAGTTCCCAGGTTTGTTTTCTTTGTTTTCTCACTCCTGGTTCATACTGCTTTAGTCCCACTGATACCAGTGATTTAACCCCATGAAATTATATTCTGTGATTCATGACAATACATCCAGTTGGTTTTGTGTCAAATTGAATATCCATCCTTCTGTTGCTAAATTGAATAGTCAAATTTTCAGTCTTTATCTGACATGCCTTATTAGCAGTGTTTGACACAGCTGGTCTCTGTTCTCAGGGAGTCTTTTTTTTTTTTTTTCCTTTTCACCTGGACTTTAGATTGCACCTCTCACTGGGCATTTCTGTTTAGCTTCATTTGCTGGATTCTCCTCTTTCCCAAACCTTTAAATTTTGCTATATTATGAACCTCAGTCTTCTTTTCTCTTCCCTAAATGCATCCACTATTTGTGCTATTCTATTTGTCCAATGATTTTAAACACATCTATACACCAATCACTTCCAGATTATGCACTCAAAACTCCAGACTGAAGTGTTATATTTAGTCAATGTGCTTCCATATTTAATAAAATTCTCAATTTATCATATGTAAACTAAAATAGTTGTCTTTTTTTGAGACTGCTTAATTTAATTTATTTTTTTTAATTTACATCCAAATTAATTAGCATATAGTGCAACAATGATTTCAGGAGTAGATTCCTTAATGCCTCCTACCCATTTAGCCCATCTCCTTTCCCATAACCCCTCCAGTAACCCTCTGTTTTTCTCCATATTTAAGAGTCTCTTCTGTTTTGTCCCCCTCCCTGTTTTTATATTATTTTTGTTTCCCTTCCCTTATGTTCACCTGTTTTTGTCTCTTAAAGTCCTCATATGAGTGAAGTCATATGATATTTGTCTTTCTCTGACTAATTTAACTTAACATAATACCCTCTAGTTCCATCCACATAGTTGCAAATGGCAAGATTTCATTCTTTTTGATTGCCGAGTAATACTCTAATATATATATATATACCACATCTTCTTTATCCATTCATCCATCGATGGACATTTTGGGCTCTTTCTATACTTTAGCTATTGTTGATAGTGCTGCTATAAACCTGGGGGTGCATGTGTCCCTTCGAAACAGCACGCCTGTATCCTTTGGATAAATACCCAGTAGTGCAATTGCTGGGTCATAGGGTAGTTCTATTTTTAGTTTTTTGAGGAACATCCATACTGTTTTCCAGAGTGGAATGGTTGTCTTCTTCTTAATGTGCTCTGTTCACAGTCTTTCCCATCCACATTAATGGCAAGTCAATCTTTTGGTGCTGAGGCAAAACAATATTCTTTTATTCCACCTTTCCCCTTATACTCCATATCCAGTGCACCTACAGACCCTTTTGGTATTTCCAGAATTTGACTACTTCTGGCATTGCCATTCTGAAACAAACTGCCATTATCTTTGTTCTTTATTAATGAAGAAACTTTCTAACTGGCTTCACTGATTCTTCACTCATGTTGTCTAATCTACTGTTATAACAGCCAATAGACTGAGCATTTTAGAATTTAGATTACTTAGAATTTAGAACTCATCTGCTATAGACAGGATGTTTGCATCCTTCCAAAATTCCTGTGTGGAAACCTAATTCACAGTGTGATGGTCTTTGGAAGTGGGACCTTTGGGAGGTGATCAGGTCACGAGGGTGGAGCTGTCATGAATGGGATTAGTGTCCTTATAAAAGAGACCTCAGAGAAGTCCTTCATTCTTTCCACCATGGGAGGACACAGTGAGAAGATGGACATTAATGAATAGGAACTTGTTTCTCACTAAATACCAAATCTTCCAGTGCCTTAATTTCAAACTTTTCAGTCTCCAGAAATGTGGGATATACATTTCTGTTGCTTATAAGCCACCCATTCAATGGGATTCTATTATTGTAGCAGCCCAAACAGACTAAGACATCATCTGCTGAAAACATGCAATGCTTGTCTGCACCGTATTATCCTTCTGTCCATATATGCTTTCCCTTCTACTGCAAAGACTGAAATCCCTGAACCTTTATTTTTTAGACTCCCTTAAAAATCAAGCTTGGGTTAATGTTGCTAACAAAAATAAATGTTGCTAATAAAAAGTGCTCATATAAAATCTTGAAAGTAACGTGGAATTAAAAACTATTTGTCTTTTGGCTACTGTGGACAGGCAATAAAGCAAATGTTGGCTTTTAGGCATCTTTCTAATAATCATCTACTTTGGTGTTGAAAGTAACTGTCATCATTAATCATTGTTTCCCTGTGATGCCTAAAAGTGTCCAAATGCTGAAGTTAGAAATTGCCTCTCTGACCATTCTTCCCAGTAGTTGGAATCATATCAATTCTCTATTGAATATTTCTTATTTGAAAATACATAGCATAAACTTATGTTTTCTTATTTGAGCCTTTCCTGATAGAGGCTTAAGTGTTTGAAACGTTTTCACAAAACAGAGCATCATAAATGGAAATTTAGAATTCCATATATAACTTGGTTTGATTTCAAGTTAGTAAGAGTCTTACTACATCTAGGGCTTGAATAGGCAAAAAGAAGGCAGTAGTGAAATATCTGTACCTTTCAGTTGGCTGCAATGACATTCTTATGAAAGGCAAGGAGTTAGGAAAGAAGAAACATTCCTTATTTCTATATTAAATCTCCTTATCCCATTGTGCCTACCTTCCCAACCAATACCATCCTCTTTTCTTTAGAGGAGACCAGATTCCCTTTACCTGTAGAAACTGTAAAATTCCAAAAAGGAACATTTGACTTGCACACAGATGCCAACTTTTGTTAAGACCCATCCCACTACCTCTCCTTGCACTTAGACTCACCTAGATCTGGATAACTAGAGTGAAATAACTAAATCATCCAATTAGAGAGCAAAACCTTTCTTGGAAGGAGATAGCATAGCTATTAAAGGAACTGCAAGGTTTTTGCTATTTATGTTGGCAGAACCTAAGTAATAATGTGAGAAAAAAAACTAAGAGGTTATCTCATGGAAGAAGGTATATAGTTTTGGCAAAGCTTGACTTCTCAGAGTGTTTAAATTCACTGAGTTTGTTCCTGCCACAGAAGTCTTTCTAATCATCAGGCTGATTGAATGGCATGAACCTAGATCGAAAATAGCTTGTAATAAATATAGCTTTAGAATTACTTCTTTATAGCAAGAAAGATTAACTCTTGGAGAGAGAAATGTTTGAATGGATTTATAATAGTCAAAAGTTTTAAACAATGCCTTCCACCTGCAATATCCCTCCAGTGCCCTTTCCTGAGAGGGCTTAACACTGTGCTCCCTGTAAAGGGGGGAGTGATCCCTAAAAAACTTCAATCCATTATTGCAGAGCATGTATCGACAGGCGAATTTGGATCTGAGAGAAAATGAATTAATAAATAGCACAGGTGATCGAATTACAAGTGAAGATGTTTACCTGAATCTACCTCAATGTGCCCACAAATATACATTATACTATCTCTCTGTTCTTCAATACATAGTTGGGAACAGTTTTTATACCAGTCCCCCTAACCAGAGATAGGGGTTTATTACAGCAAAAAGGGGAAAGTGTAAGATCTTGGAGCTTTTCTGTGCTAACAAAATCATAAACCAAAAGCAATATAACATAATTGATTACAAATATCATTACTACAGTCAAAGACATGAAAATGTAAAAATGTCCTTCCTTTCACTTTATCTTAATTTTTCTATTTGACTTTTAAAGAAAAAACAGATATTGATAAATGAGCATGTTTTGTTGGTATTCTTATCAGGTGTCAACTTCAACTCCACTTGCTGTGCTGGTTATTTGATCTTTAGTGGACTTGATCAACCAAACCTTTGTCTCCTGGTATACAAATGCCCTTTTCCCCCTTATCAAATAGAAAATCCCAGCAGAAGCTATGTATTCTTCCATTATAAAGACATCAGTACAACTTTATTGTTTATGCTCAGGGCTATTATAGTTCTACAACTCCCTGTCACAATTCGGCTCACCGTTCTTTTTATCTTTTGTTACTGCACAGTAGATGCTGCTGCATTCAGTCGGTGATGTCATGCTGGTTGGGGCTTGTAAGCAAGAAGTAGCAAACGCCTATGTAACTTGTTAAGACAATAAGTCTGCCAGAAGGTGGGGGAAAAATCCCAGAGAAAATTTAGAAAGCCAGTACCTCAGAAAGAAGCTCAATAATTGTCCAGCCTCTTAAGATTTATAGAGGCAACATTTATGACGTGTGTGTGTTGCTTTGAACCAATTCTCAGAAAGCCCGTAGGCTACCGCTTTTGAGTGGGAATCAGACCCATAAGTACTGGTGATGATACAGTCTGCCGCACAAGTCCCTTCACCAATTGTGCCTTATTGGGCCTCTCTGATCCTATTGCGCTCGGTTTGGCCAGTGACAAATGTAGTATAGGAGCTCTGGTAAGCCAATAGGAAAATCATAACCTGGTCTCTAAGGATTGAAAGAAAAATGGTTTTACATTGTGTCCTTATACAGTGTAAATACCTGATGATGGGGAACCACGTAAGTAGGCGTTTCCTCTCAGTTCTCCTTAATGAACTGGGTATTATCTGATCCAGTAAATCATCAAATTAAGTTGTGCTACAGGACTCCATAATCAGCTGGAAATGGTATGTATGAAATCAGGCTCTAGCGGGTCCTAAGACTCCACCAAATTGCACAAACTCCCTGGCACTTACTTGTAGTTCATTGTCACCTGGCCTTCAGCCCACATCTATGGCCTCATGGGACGCACCCTCTGGATGACCCCTGGGCCTAAAACAAACAAACAAAAAAGTTTGGGCTTGGTTTATGAATCATTATATATAAGATGCAAATACCGAATGTAGCCTGAAGCATTATAGTCTTTCTAAAGGTGAGTCAATTATCCCAGTCAAGAATATTCACTAACTCATTTTGTAATTTTTTTTTAGATATTGGATTTGTTTAGTATTCCTTATTATCAGATACTAGGTATATCAGTATATCAGATGCTAGAAGCTAAAGTGATTTTCTTTGTATAATTTGTTAGTTATGGTTTGACATTTGTTTTAGAACTAAGAAGTAGATCATATGTTTTTACAACAGTGTATTTCATCATACTGTCATTATGTTTGTTTTTAATAAGCCTTATTTTGAAATGTAACTATGAACAGAAAAAGGTTTTCTTTTATCATTAAAATAATGCATGCTATATTAAACTGATGTATACATTTCTCCCTCAATTTGGAATTGTAAGCACTTATGGAAAGTCTTAACTTTACTGGAGGTAAGCAAAAGGTGTGAATACTAAGATTTACACTCTACCTTTTGAGTGAACAGTTAACTTTATGTTATTTTCTTGTTTATAAAAAAAGCTGTTACTATGTTACCCTGTGGCATAAATAACATACAAAATATCTTTGTGGTAAAAAGGAAATTTACTTATTTATACTTGTATAACCTGAGGTAAAATGATGTTTTGGATTGTGTGTTTGTGTAAATGTATGATTACTCTGGTTTATAAGCACATATTGCTTATAGCTTATTTTCCAAATTATGGAATACTAGTGGTTACCCAAATTGTAATCATTTACAGTTTGTCCAAAATTAAAATGAAATAGCAAATATATATGTCAAATCTATTCCATTTAGAATTTAAAAGTACATTAATTTTTACTAGAGTATATTCTAAGGTTCTACTTTTTGAGGTTTGTTAAAGAAAACTGTAAGATCTACAGGAATGTCAAACAATAGTATTTGACCCTAGGTATTTGAAAATAAAGTTTTAAATCTACATATGACCTTTTTACCTGTTTTCTCAATAAGTTTTAGAGACATCTGAAATGTTATACTAGGTAATGTCTGAAATATATACATTTAATTCACATTTCCTAACTGAAATGCAAAACAAAACAAAGCAAAACAAAAAAAGGTACTCTATTGATATACAGCCTTGAAAGCTATTTTTCACAGATCATAATGGCACTGATCCTAAAAATGTTACTATGAAATAAAACAGGGAGGCAATTGACAGGAAGTACATGAAGATGAAATAAAAGGTTGATATTTTTATATGAAATATGATATAAAATGAAAAGTTCTGTACTAGTATAAATTAAGCCAAGTACCTGGGAGAGAAAGATGAATATTCCTCCTCCTGACAAATAGTGTGGCTGAAGTGCACAGAAAAGTAAATGACTTCTCCAATTTCTTCTAGGAATTCAGAAATACAGCCTAGGGAAAATTCTTAAATTTACTTTCTCAATAAATTAAGGACAATGAAATGCTGTTATATTTCTTGATGAAAATGGAGGTATGAACATAGTTCCAAGAATAAGATACTGGTTTTTGTTTCATAGGGGTTATAACCTGAACAATGTTAGGACAGGAGTGCCTACCACTAGCCCTAAACTTTTGTGGTAGAACTTTCAATATGATCAACAACACTGCTCTTGTTCTACTCTTGATGGATGGGAGCCGTTGGAAAAATGCCGTCATGGTGGATTCCAGACACTCATTTCTTCTTGGAAAAAAAAAATCCCACTGACTTTTGCAAGCAGTCTTTACCTTGTTCATTCCTTAGATCACATTGCTTAACCATTGACAATAAGGCTCCAGAGTAAAATGAATAAATAAAATCATGAATTACCACTTAGTTTCATCCCTTAACCCTTCAATTTCATAGTCTTCACTTAACGCACACACATTCACACGTGTGCACACACACCCCCTCATAGAGCTAATTCTCCACCCCCAACCGAGATATATATATTATATGTATGTATATACATATATACATGTATACGTACATGTACATATACATGTACATATACATGTATACATATGTATATAATATATATACACAGTATATAATATATACTATATATAATATAAAATAAAATTATATAATATGTATTATATATATGTGTATGTATACACATATATATAATATACATGGCTGAGAATAAACTTTATATGGACTACAGTTAATGTTCAGTGGCCAGATTTTCTACTGTCTGCTATTTACCTGTGAAGTTCTCCTCAAGACTGACACAAGACCACCACATATTTATACCAGTCTAATTCAAATGCTGTTAGTGCAAGCTAAATTCATTATGTTATTTACAATTAAAATATCTTAAAAATATAGATGCAAGTCCATGGAAATTGTTCAATATCTTATCAATACTAATAACTAAACTGCCTTTTATTAAAATAGTTTTTCCCCCACCATATTCTGGAATCAATACTGTACATTTCATGACTTAAAAATAAACAAATCGGGGTGCCTGGGTGGCTCAGTCCAATAAGTTTCTGACTCTTGATTTTGGTTCAGGTCATGATCCCACATTTTGTGAGATTGAGCCCCATGTGAGGTTCTGTGCTGACAGCGTGGAGCCTGCTTGGGATCCTCTCTCTCCCTCTATCTCTACCCCTATCCTACTCATACACCCTCTCTCTCTATCTCAGAATACTAAATAAACATTAAAAAAGTAAAACAAATTAACTTTAATAAAAGCTTTATTTTGTGAAACAAGGCACATATTTTCCTACTTAATTAACATTTTATTTCTTGTAGTACATTAGGCACATGATACTTAAAAACAGATTAAAACTCTTGATGACTAAAACTTGGAGCTTTAAATTGTTAATACAAATGAATATATTAATTTCATTTTACTTCATTTTTGTCTCATGTGAAGTTTTTGTTTTGTGTTCCTAATCATTTTGCACGATCTTATGCCTCTTGCCTTAGTTAATAAGAAGCAAATTGCTTTAAATACCTTACATGAATTCTGTGGAAGAAATGCCTTACTGTAAATAATACAAATCTAGAAAACAAGAAAATACAAGTAAACAAAATAAAGAAACAAAACAAAAGAAAAATAACCTCCTAACATTAATTTGTAAATTTATTGCAATTATAAATAAATATTTATAATTTATAAACAATTATTGAAGTCTATCACTATCCCATGACAAAAGCAAAATTTCTATGTTTGGAGGGCTACTGTATGTATCACTAACATATAACAGTGTCAGGTGCAAAGGGGCCTTCAATTTGTTGAATGTATATGTGAAATAAAGGGGCTGACTCAGAGATGAACATTACAAAACACATGTGATAACTCTTTGTTAGTCGAATATATGAATCTTTTTGGGTAGGACAGACTCAGTTCTGATTTGACCTGGGATAATTATGAATACCATCACCAATCTCTCTCAAGGAATCCTTGTCTAGATACAATCGGATAATCTCCCTTCTCTGTCTCTAAGACATTCTGTGTTCTTTGTGCTTCTATGTTTATCAACTGGATTTTTAACAGATCCTTTAGTGGTAGGGACTATTGGTATCCCTGGTTAAAAGATGAGCAAGTTGAATTAAGGAAGTAAGCTCATTTATGCTTTTGGAACATGGAGGATGTAGGATTCAAAGTCAGGCTGTGTGACACCAGAGCCCTTGCTCTTAAGTCACTACCCAATGATGATCATAGCATTTAATGGATGTTCTCCAGGATGTCAATATAGACTGCTAATGCAATTAAAAGTAATCTTGAGTTATTTTATTTTATTTATTTATTTATTTTAACTTTTTTTTAATATATGAAATTTATTGTCAAATTGGTTTCCATACAACACCCAGTGCTAATCCCAAAAGATGCCCTCTTCAATGCCCATCACCTACCCTCCCTTCCCTCCCACCCCCATCAACCCTCAGTTTGTTCTCAGTTTTTAAGAATCTCTTATGCTTTGGCTCTCTCCCACACTAACCTCTTTTTTTTTTTTTTCCTTCCCCTCCCCCATGGGTTTCTGTAAAGTTTCTCAGGATCCACATGAGAGTGAAAACATATGGTATCTATCTTTCTCTGTATGACTTATTTCACTTAGCGTCACACTCTCCAGTTCCATCCACGTTGCTACAAAGGGCCATATTTCATTCTTTCTCATTGCCACATAGTACTCCATTGTGTATGTAAACCACAATTTCTTTATCCATTCATCAGTTGATGGACATTTAGGCTTTTTCCACAGTTTGGCTATTGTTGAGAGTGCTGCTATAAACATTGGGGTACAAGTGCCCCTATGCATCAACACTCCTGTATCCCTTGGGTAAATTCCTAGCAGTGCTACTGCTGGGTCATAGGGTAGGTCTATTTATTTATTTATTTATTTATTTATTTATTTTTTAATATATGAAATTTACTGTCAAATTGGTTTCCATACAACACCCAGTGCTCATCCCAAAAGGTGCCCTCCTCACTACCCATCACCCACCCTGCCCTCCCTCCCACCCTGCCCTCCCTCCCACCCCCCATCAACCCTCAGTTTGTTCTCAGTTTTTAACAGTCTCTTATGCTTTGGCTCTCTCCCACTCTAACCTCTTTTTTTTTTTTTTCTTTCCTTCCCCTCCCCCATGGGTTTCTGTTATGTTTCTCAGGATCCACATAAGAGTGAAACCATATGGTATCTGTCTTTCTCTGTATGGCTTATTTCACTTAGCATCACACTCTCCAGTTCCATCCATGTTGCTACAAAAGGCCATATTTCATTTTTTCTCATTGCCACGTAGTATTCCATTGTGTATATAAACCACAATTTCTTTATCCATTCATCAGTTGATGGACATTTAGGCTCTTTCCATAATTTGGCTATTGTTGAGAGTGCCGCTATAAACATTGGGGTACAGGTGCCCCTATGCATCAGTACTCCTGTATCCCTTGGATAAATTCCTAGCAGTGCTATTGCTGGGTCATAGGGTAGGTCTATTTTTAATTTTCTGAGGAACCTCCACACTGCTTTCCAGAGCGGCTGCACCAATTTGCATTCCCACCAACAGTGCAAGAGGGTTCCCGTTTCTCCACATCCTCTCCAGCATCTATAGTCTCCTGATTTGTTCATTTTGGCCACCCTGACTGGCGTGAGGTGATATCTGAGTGTGGTTTTGATTTGTATTTCCCTGATGAGGAGCGATGAGGAGCATCTTTTCATGTGCCTGTTGGCCATCTGGATGTCTTCTTTAGAGAAGTGTCTATTCATGTTTTCTTCCCATTTCTTCACTGGATTATTTGTTTTTTGGGTGTGGACTTTGGTGAGCTCTTTATAGATTTTGGATACTAGCCCTTTGTCTGATATGTCATTTGCAAATATCTTTTCCCATTCCGTTGGTTGTCTTTTAGTTTTGTTGATTGTTTCCTTTGCAGTGCAGAAGCTTTTTATCTTCATATCCCAATAGTTCATTTTTGCTTTTAATTTCCTTGCCTTTGGGGATGTGTCAAGTAAGAAATTGCTGCGGCTGAAGTCAGAGAGGTCTTTTTCTGCTTTCTCCTCTAGGGCTTTGATGGTTTCCTGTTTCACATTCAGGTCCTTTATCCATTTTGAGTTTATTTTTGTGAATGGTGTAAGAAAGTGGTCTACTTTCATTCTTCTGCATGTTGCTGTCCAGTTCTCCCAGCACCATTTGTTAAAGAGACTGTCTTTTTTCCATTGGATATTCTTTCCTGCTTTGTCAAAGAAGAGTTGGCCATACTTTTGTGGGTCTAATTCTAGGGTTTCTATTCTATTCCATTGGTCCCTGTGTCTGTTTTTGTGCCAATACCATGCTGTTTGATGATGACAGCTTTGTAATAGAGGCTAAAGTCTGGGATTGTGATGCCTCCTGCTTTGGTCTTCTTCAAAATTACTTTGGCTATTCAGGGCCTTTTGTGGTTCCATATGAATTTTAGGTTTGCTTGTTCTAGCTTCGAGAAGAATGCTGGTGAAATTTTGATTGGGATTGCATTGAATGTGTAGATAGCTTTGGGTAGTATTGACATTTTGACAATATTTATTCTTCCAACCCATGAGCACGGAATGTTTTTCAATTTCTTTATATCTTCATCAATTTCCTTCATACGCTTTCTATAGTTTTCAGCATATAGCTCTTGTACATCTTTGGTTAGATTTATTCCTAGGTATTTTATGCTTCTTGGTGCAATTGTGAATGGGATCAGTTTCTTTATTTGTCTTTCTGTTGCTTCATTATTAGTGTATAAGAATGCAACTGATTTCTGTACATTGATTTTGTATCCTGCAACTTTGCTAAATTCATGTATCAGTTCTAGCAGACTTCTTGTGGAGTCTATCGGATTTTCCATGTATAATATAATGTCATCTGCAAAAAGTGAAAGCTTGACTTCATCTTTGCCAATTTTGATGCCTTTGATTTCCTTTTATTGTCTGATTGCTGATGCTATAACTTCTAACACTATGTTAAACAACAGCAGTGAGAGTGGACATCCCTGTCATGTTCCTAATCTCAGGGGGAAAGCCCTCAGTTTTTCCCATTGAGGATGATATTAGCTGTGGACTTGTCATAAATGGCTTTTATGCTGTTTAAGTATGTTACTTCTATCCCGACTTTCTTGAGGGTTTTTATTAAGAAAGGATGCTGAATTTTGTCAAATGGTTTTTATGCATTGATTGACAGGATCATATGGTTCTTATCTTTTCTCTTATTAATGTCATGTATCACGTTGATTGATTTGCGAATGTTGAACCAGCCCTGCATCCCAAGAATGAATCCCACTTGATCATGGTGAATAATTCTTTTTATATGCTGTTGAATTCGATTTGCTAGTATCTTATTGAGAATTTTTGCATCCATATTCATAAGGGATATTGGCCTGTAGTTCTCTTTTTTTACTGGGTCTCTATCTGGTTTAGGAATCAAAGTAATACTGGCTTCATAGAATGAGTCTGGAAGTTTTCCTTCCCTTTCTATTTCTTGGAATAGCTTGAGAAGGATAGGTATTATCTCTGCTTTAAACATCTGGTAGAATTCCCCAGGGAAGCCATCTGGTCCCGGACTCTTATTTGTTGGGAGATATTTGATAACTGATTCAATTTCCTCATTGGTTATGGGTCTGTTCAAGCTTTCTATTTCCTCCTGTTTGAGTTTTGGAAGCGTGTGGGTGTTTAGGAATTTATCCATTTCTTCCAGGCTATTCAGTTTGTTGGCATATAATTTTTCATAGTACTCCTTGAAAATTACTTGTATTTCTGAGGGATTGGTTGTAATAATTCCATTTTCATTCATGATTTTATCTATTTGGGTCATCTCCCTTTTCTTTTTGAGAAGACTGGCTAGAGGTCTATCAATTTTGTTTATTTTTTCAAAAAAAACAACTCTTGGTTTCATTGATCTACTCTACAGTTTTTTTTAGATTCTATATTGTTTATTTGTGCTCTGATCTTTATTATTTCTCTTCTGCTGGGTTTGGGGTGTCTTTGCTGCTCTGCTTCTATTTCCTTTAGGTATGCTGTTAGGTTTTGTATTTGGGATTTTGCTTATTTCTTGAGATAGTCCTGGATTGCAATGTATTTTCCTCTCAGGACTGCCTTCGCTACATCCCAAAGCATTTGGATTGTTGTATTTTCATTTTCGTTTGTTTCCATATATTTTTAAATTTCTTCTCTAATTGCCTGGTTGACCCATTCATTCTTTAGTAGGGTGTTCTTTAACCTCCATGCTTTTGGAGGTTTTCCAGATTTTTTCCTGTGGTTGATTTCAAGCTCCATAGCATTGTGGTCTGAACATATGCATGGTATGATCTCAATTCTTGTATACTTATGAAGGGCTGTTTTGTGACCCAGTATGTGATCTATCTTGGAGAATGTTCCATGTGCACTCGAGAAGAAAGTATATTCTGTTTCTTTGGGATGCAGAGTTCTAAATATATCTGTCAAGTCCATCTGATCCAATGTATCATTCAGGGCCGTTGTTTCTTTATTGACCATGTGTCTAGATGATCTATCCATTGTTGTAAGTGGGGTATTAAAGTCCCCTGCAATTACCACATTCTTGTCAATAAGGTTGCTTATGTTTGTGAGTAATTGTTTTATATATTTGGGGGCTTCCGTATTCGGTGCATAGACATTTATAATTGTTAATTCTTGTTGATGGATAGACCCTGTAATTATTATATAATGCCCTTCTTCATCTCTTGTTACAGCCTTTAATTTAAAGTGTAGTTTGTCTAATATAAGTATGGCTACTCCAGCTTTCTTTTGACTTCCAGTAGCATGATAAATAGTTCTCCATCCCCTCACTCTCAATCAGAAGGTGTCCTCAGGTCTAAAATGAGTCTCTTGTAGACAGAAAATAGATGGGTCTTGTTTTTTTTATCCATTTTATACCGTATGTCTTTTTGTTGGCACACTTAGTCCATTTACATTCAGTGTTATAGAAAGATATGGGTTTAGAGTCATTGTGATGTCTGTAGGTTTCATGCTTGTAGCGATGTCTCTGGTACTTTGTCTCGCAGGATCCCCCTTAGGATCCCTTGTAGGGCTGGTTTAGTGGTGACGAATTCCCTGAGTTTTTGTTTGTTTGGGAAGACCTTTATCTCTCCTTCTATTCTAAATGACAGATTTGCTGGATAGAAGATTCTTGGCTGCATATTTGTTCTGTTTATCACATTGAAGATTTCCTGCCATTCCTTTCTGGCCTGCCAAGTTTCAGTAGAGAGACCTGTCGCTAGTCTTATAGGTCTCCCTTTATATGTTAGACCACGTTTATCCCTAGCTGCTTTCAGAATTTTCTCTTTATTCTTGTATTTTGCCAGTTTCACTATGATATGTCGTGCAGAAGATCGATTCAAGTTACGTCTGAAGGGAGTTCTCTGTGCCTCTTGGATTTCAATGCCTTTTTCCTTCCCCAGATCAGGAGTGTTCTCAGCTATTATTTCTTCAATTACACCTTCAGCACCTTTCCCTCTCTCTTCCTCCTCTGGAATACCAATTATGCGTATATATTTCTCTTTAGTGCATCACTTAGTTCTCTAATTTTCCCCTCATACTCCTGGATTTTTTTTTATCTTTCTTTTTCTCAGCTGCTTCTTTTTCCATAATTTTCTAGTTCACCTATTCTCTCCTCTGCCTCTTCAATCCGAGCCGTCGTCATTTCCATTTCGTTTTGCATTCCATTTAAAGCGTTTTTCAGCACCTCCTGACTGTTCCTTAGTCCCTTGATCTCTGTAGCAATAGATTCTCTGCTGTCCTTTATACTGTTTTCAAGCCCAGTGACTAATTTTATGACTATTATTCTAAATTCACTTTCTGTTTTATTGTTTAAATCGTTTTTGATCTGTTCGTTAGCTGTCGTTATTTCCTGGAGGTTTTTTTGAGGGGAATTCTTCCGTTTCGTCATTTTGGATAGTCCCTGGATTGGTGTGGGACTGTGGGGCACTTCCCCTGTCCTGTGGTGTATAACTGGAGTTGGTGGGTGGGGCCGCAGTCAGACCTGATGTCTGCCCCAGCCCACCGCTGGGGCTGCAGTCAGACTGGTGTGTGCCTTCTCTTCCCCTCTCCTAGGGGCGGGATTCACTGTGGGGTGGTGTGGCCTGTCTGGGGTATTTGCACACTGCCAGGCTTGTGGTGCTGGGGATCTGGCGTATTAGCTGGGGTGGATTGGCAAGGTGCACGGGGGCGGGAGGGGAAGACTCAGCTCGCTTTTCCTTTGGAAATCTGCTTCAGGAGGGGCCCTGTGGCACGGGGAGGGAGTCAGACCCACTGCCGGAGGGATGGATCCGCAGAAGCACAGCGTTGGGTGTTTGTGCGGTGCAAACAAGTTCCCTGACAGGAACTTGTCAGGAACTCCCTTTGCGGTTTCAGCTGGGGGATGGGCGAGGGAGATGGTGCTGGCGAGCGCCTTTGTTCCCCGCCAAGCTGCACTCTATTGTCTGGGGCTCAACAACTCTCCCTCCTATTGTTCTCCAGCCCTCCTGCTCTCCTGGCAGAGCTGTTAGCTTATAACCTTCCAGATGTCAAGTCCTGCTTGCTGTGGGAACACACTCCGTCCAGCCCCTCCGCTTTTGCAAGCCAGACTCGGGGGCTGTGCTTGGCCGGCGGGCCACCCCTCCACCCCGGCTCCCTCCCGCTAGTGTTGGAGCGAGCACCGCCTCTCCGCCCTTCCTACCCTCTTCCGTGGACCTCTCGTCTGCACTTGGCTCTGGAGAATCCGTCCTGCTAATCTTCTGGCAATTTTCTGGGTTATTTAGGCAGGTGGGATGGAATCTATGAGATCTGCAGGATGCGGTGAGCCCAGCATCCTCCTACGCTGCCATCTTCCCAGAAGCCTCTATTTATTTATTTTTAAGTAATCTCTACACCCATTGTGGGACTCAAATTCACAACCCCAAGATCGAGTTGCATCTTCTACCGACTGACCCATCTGGGCGCTCCTTGAATTATTTTAGAAGAAGGAGAAGACTAACCACATAAAGATGGAGAAGATACAGGTGTTTAATTTTACCTACTGCCCTCTGTATTTTTTTCTGATCTCCAGTCTGATATCTGAGACAGGGTCAGCTGGTGAAATCTACTTGTATGCTTTATATTCTTGGCTTAAAAGGACAGAGGTAATTCCTCTTTAGTTCTTCACCATGTACTGTGTCATAAAGGAGTTTAACATTCCCCTTGGGAAGACTTTTTTTCACCAGTTTATACATGATCACGATAGTCCACCCAGGAGGATTTCAGGATTACTCTTTCCTTCTTTGTCTATGATTTTAGTTTTCTACTTCAGGATAACCTATTGTCACAGTGTAGTGGCTTAAAGCAACATAGGTTTATTGCCCTGTGTTTTCCGTAAGTCAAGAGCCTGGGCAAAGCCTAGTTGGGTCCACTGCTCAGAGCCTCACAAGCTTCCATCAAGGTTTCAGCTGGAATTGATTCATATGTGGTGGCTCCACTTGGGAATTATCCTCTTCAAGCTCATCTAAGTGCTGGCACAATTCATTCTCTTGGGCCATTGAGGGAAAACCTCAGCTTCTGGCTAGCTTTTGGTTGGAAACCACCTTCAGATGTCAGAGTGACATTCCTAGAGGCTTCTTGCAATCTTTGCCACATAGGCTTTATCAACATGGCCACTTAGGGCTGCAAGGGAAGTCTTTAAAATGAGTTGCCAGCTACTCATGTGTGGTAACACAATCACAAGAATGATATCTCACCATTTTTGCCATATTCCACTGATTAGAAGAAAATCACAAATCATATCCGAATTCAGTGGGGGGGCATTATACAAGTTTGTGACTCTCAAGAAGTGGAGGCTGTTAGGTCACCTCAAAAACTGTCACATGCTCTGTCCTTATGTTTTTCCAACGTCATCGCACTAAGAAGCAAAATGAACTTACCATATTTGGCTTGAGGAAGACTTTTTCCCTTTTTGAAAACAAAATTATTTTTAAACGTTTATTCATTTTTGAGAGACAGAGACAGAGCATGAGCAGGGAAGGGGCCGACAGAGGGAGACACAGAATCTGAAGCAGGCTCCAGGCTCTGAGCTGTCAGCACAGAGCCCAACGCAGGGCTCGAACTCTCACAAACTGCAAGATCATGACCTGAGCTGAAGTCGGACACTCAACCGACTGAACCACCCAGGCGCCCCAAGACTTTTTTCCTTTTTATAAAACTGCTCCCTAATCATGACTTGTAATATATCTCACTAATCCAGTGAGCTAGGCTTTGAGTATTGATTGGAAATTGGACTCATTTTTCCTGTCTGAATCCTTAATATCAGGCCTATGATCTGCATATATATTCAGAAATTCTACTTTACCACATGGTAGACATTGATTCTATCATTTTCTTTGGCATCTCACAGTAATACAGCATGGTAAATGTTTATGTGATGTTTTTTCTTCTCTTTAATTCTAGTAAAACACAGTATTATAAGCAATCTTTGTAGACGCACTTTTACATTGACTTGCTTTTGTTAAGCATGGTAACTATTTCAGTGATTTTGTTTATGTACACAAACTTCTAGTACATTTGAAATATTAAAAAATAACAACTATAATCTTTTTATATACTTTTTGAAACATTAAACATTTGTGGATATATGACCTATATATGGCTCATACTACAGTTTGCATTAGGTGAGTATTTGATGAATATTTAATTAAATGAAATGATCAATTTCCTGTCCAACTCAAAAGGCAAAACCATTCTGTTATATTTAAACAATGAAATTAGGGCACTTGGGTGGCTGAGTTGGTGAAGCATCCGATTTTGGCTCAGGTCTTGATCTCACAGTTTGTGAGTTTGAGCCCTGCATCGGGCTCTGTGCTGACAGCTCAGAGCCTGAAGCCTACCTCAGTTTCTGTGTCTCCCTCTCTCTCTGCCCTCTCCTGTGCTCTCTCTCTTTCAAAAATAAATAAACATTTTTTCTTACATAAAACAAACAATGAAATTAGTGCAATCAAGAAAAAAATGATGAGAATATTGTCAAAAATTTACTGATAATCTCAGTTGATTGGTCTTTTCTATATATCACTGCCAATTTAATAATCTCAAATATATTGAAAGACCAGAAAAAGAAAAAAATTCTGGATAGGATACTGTTCTGTTTTCTGAAAATGGGTCTTTTCTATTTGTGCACAACTATTGGATATTCACTCACCATAACATTAACACATATGCATATCTACTGAGAGAGAGGGAGAGAGAGAGAGACAGAGAGAGAGTCTTAGACTTTGCCTTAATCTGATATTAGTGTGCCCTTTGTTTCACTTGTTGACAAACCTTCCATCGTGAAGGGCAGCAAAACCACTGAAGAGACATCTGAATGATGTTAGAGGCCAAGCTTTGCTCAGGATGGCTGCTTGGGCATCAATCTCGCCTAAGCAAATACAATAACCTTGTGGAATAACAATGAGTTCTATTCTCAAACCAGGTGTCACAAAGCTACTAAACACTTTTTACCACCAGCATCTGAACTAGGACTTCCATATGTTCAACTTTTATTATCATCATTCATATCATTTTTCATTAACTTTGATATACCTTCATTAAAGAGAAAAAGAAAAAGAAAAAGAAAAACAAGAATATCCCTGCTTGCTCAACACAGTCCTCTTTTCCAAATAGAGAAGGTAAGCATCAACACATTTTGATTAGAGTTGATTCCTAATTTGATTCCTTAATTTTACTGACAATATTTTCATCAGAGACCTTTTCTATTTTGTATTTGACTGATATGGGAATATTATTATTGTTTCTAAACTGTTCAATGGTTGACAAAATAATTTTCTGAGGAAGTGACGTGTAATCTAAACCTTAAAATTGAGTGAAGTTTTCTGGGCATAGATCGATGGTACAGAAGTTCATTTCAGGTAGAGAGAAGAGTACATGCGAATGTCCTGAGGTAGAAATGGAATTGCCCCATTTGAGCAAATGAATTAAGGCCATGAAGCTGGAGTGATAAATAAAGAGATTGAAGTCAGAAAGTTAAAGCCAGAGAGTAAGGTCTTGACTTTTTTTGGTAAGGATTTGGGATCTACTCTAAGAAATGAGGAGGCCATTGCAGAGTTAAAACAACTTAGAAACAAGAAAAAATTTACATTGACAATATTATGTGTGGAGTAGTGATCACTTAGGGAGACTTTAACTAGTAATTCAGGTAAGAAATTGTAGATGTTCAGGAATGTGAATACGAATAGCTGGAGAGAAATGGATCAATATATTTATATCAAGACAGTAGAAAAGAAAGTATTTGGTGGATTTCTTTTGGATAAGGAAAGATGACCAAAGGAGAGTTCTGTAGGATAATTCCTGTATATAATACAAGTTCTAGGTTTCAGGTTCTAGGTTAAGCAATAGTGCAGATAAGGATTGAGTGCCATGATTTCACTTTTAAGTAGGGGAATTTAGATATAAAAAGTCTATGATACACATGTCAAATTTATTAGAGGAACCCTGAAAATTACAACCTGACATAATTATAGCTATGGGTTCTAAGCTAACAATTTTATTATTATAAGTTTTCTGATATCTGTTCCTTGCTGCCCATTCTTGTCATTTTAGCTTTTCTCCAAGCTACTGTATACTCTCTCTTATAGACTGTAAAGAAACATGTGTACCTGTGCACAACCACAATAAGGGAAGGTTTAGATTTCTTTATATCTAATACTAAAAAACATCAAGTTAAAAAAATAAACAAATTAGCATCACCTTACCTCCTATAGAGAATGTTTGCCATAAGAGAGTAGTGTGGGACCATCAGACTTTCTAATGTCTTACGTTGTCTTCTATATGATAGTCCTTAAAACACACTACTCTGATTTCATCTTAGATAGTTCATCTGAGACAAACTTTCCAGAATATTTGTATCCTATTACAACTTTTTGCTAAAATTATTATATTTGACTTTTCAGAAATTAGCTTTGATAAAAAACCATTTTATTGTTGAATTATCTCAAATATTAAGTTAGTAAAAAGGCTTTTCAAGAAACTTGGATTTTTATTCTCTGATCAAGAACAGCTGGAATTTTCTTTGCTTTCCTTTTTATTTTTTTTTAAGCTGGAATTTTCTAACTCCATCATTCTTTAAATTGAAAGTTACCTTAAAACTAAATTATTTTAAAGGTGATATGATAATATCATACTAATGGTTTGGTAATTATGTCTGTCTAATTATTCATTCTAGATTGTTGATAAATAAAATTCTATTAATCCATCCTTAAAGCTATCATTTTATTTTGCCTTTTTCTAATAATATTGAAAATGGTTATAGCTTCCTCATTGTTCTTTTATGACTCTGTATATACTCACTCCAATACATTTCTTATGTTTATATAGTTATGATTCTGAAATGCCAATCTGATTTTATATTTTCATGCTTGAATTGTACATAGCCTGAGGATAAAGTTAAAAATGCTTAGCTCGCCAGAAAATCTTTCTATATCCTCCATTAAATTTCAGTAGCTTTTTCTCTGTGTATTCTTTTAGCCTTAGGTGTATCCTTGAGGATGACCACATTCTGGATTGCCCAGGGTGCTCCTCCTGTTTTCCAAGCTTCTTGTCTGGCTTTGCATTTCCCCAAATTTGTTCTTGTTTTTAATAAGTATTATTATTTTTTAATTTTTTTTAATGTTTATTTATTTTTGACAGAGAGAAAGAGAGAGAGAGAGAGAGGGAGAGAGAGCATGAGTCGGGGAGGGGCAGAGAGAGAGGGAGACACAGAATCTGAAAGAGGCTCCAGGCTCTGAACTGTCAGCACAGAGCCCGACGTGGGGCTTAAACTCATGGACAGTGAGGTCATGACCTGAGCTGAAGTTGTACGCTCAACCGACTGAGCCACCCAGGTGCCCCAATAAGTATTATTTTGATATTTGTATTAAAATAGTGTGTATGGGTTTAAAAAAAACATTTAACTTTTATTTTCAGTTTCTTCCATGTATTCGTTTAGTAGTGACTGAAATGCATGTTCAATAAATAATTACTAGAAAATGACTGGTGACAGCACTTTTGCTTTCTGGATCCCTTCTAAAAGCAACATAACCAGCATTGCTCTTTCAAGGTCAGTATGTAGAGCATGACACTAAAGCAAAATGCTCAGTTATGAACGGCTTAAGACATCTTATGCCTTGCAGTAAGAGACAATGTGTCTTGTTTTGGGCCACTTGGCATACCACTAGCCTGCATTTCTGTGGCCCTTGACACGTCAGACAAGATCCAAGGAACCACTAAGCCAGTAGATGGCAAGGGCAGCAAGAAACATGAGAAATTAGAAGTTAAGTGTAAAACTAGAAATATGTGGAAAACTGTGCCATATTTTCTTACCAAAAGTAACCTCATTTAGATAATGCATTATATGATTAATGGAGCAGATTTCACTTTAAAGGTAGACATTTCTTTATCCTCTTGAATCTGGGCAGTTCATGTCACCACTTTGACCTGAAGTTTTTGCTTCCTGATTCTTGGAAAGCTCACTCTCAGAATGCAGCATCCCTGTTGTCACAAGGCCAAGTGACACAGAGAGGCTGCATATTTGTGTGGTTGTCAACAGCTCCAAGAAATTCACCCAACTGCCATTCAGCCATTTTGGTCCTACAGGCCAGGTGGGCCTTCAGATGACTCAACCCCAGCAACAGCTGATGGCAACTGCATGAGAGAACCAGTCACTTGAGCCAAGTCCAACAAACAAGCAAATAATAAAACAACAACAATAGTTCTTTAACCACTAAACTTGAGAGAAGTTTGTTATGCAGCAACAAATAACCAGATCAGCCACTATCTACACAATAGTGCTTCCGTATTTTACACACATTTTTAAATAAGCTCTTCCATCATTGGACTACAGCTTTTATGAGAATAATCCATGGTCACTGCATTCATTACTTGACCCCTCCCCCAAACCTGTTCTAATTACTGGCTCAGAGTTGGTACTCAATGAATACTTGTTGAACAAGTGAATAAAGGAATGATATGAAAACTACATGCAATTCCAAGTTTGTTTTTTTCAAACATTTCTAACCGTTAGCTCAATGCATCATCAGTAGTATACTTTTAATGCTCTCTAAACACACAGTACAGTTTCAAGCATGTGTCTCTGACACACTAACTGCCATTACCCAGGATGTCCTTTCTTTTCTCACTGACTGGTGAATTCACCCTTGGAAACAATAGTGCAAAACTCTCTGAACCCCAGTCAGAGTAACCTCCTTCTTCATAAGTATATAACTGAATGGTATACATACCTCCATTGTTTTACTCATCACATTTTATTGTACGTGTGTAAAAAACATTAGTTTTCAAGTTTTCTGTCAAGAATATGTTTTCTCTTAAATTTCACATATAACTGAAGTCACATGGTATTTTTATTTCTCTGACTGACTGATTTCATTTAGCGTAATACTTCATAGCTCCAGTCACATCATTTGCAAATGGCAAGATTTTTTTATTTTTTATGGCTGAGTAATATTCCATTGCATATGTAAACCACATCTTCTTTATTCATTCACCAGTCAATGGACATTTGGACTCTTTCTAATATTTAGGTATTGCGTACAATGCTGCTATAAACATTGGGGTGCATGTATCCCATCAGCTCAGTATTTTTTTATTGTTTGGGTAAATACCTAGTAGTACATTTGCTTAACTGTAGGGTAGTTTTATTTTTAACTTTTTGAGAAACCTCCATACTGTTTTCCAAAGTGGTGATACCAGGTTGCATTCCCACCAACAGTGTAAGAAATTTTAGAAACAAAGCAAATAAGCAAGGGAGAGAGAGAGAGAGAGGAACCAAGAAACAGACTCTTAACTATAGAGAACAAAGTAATGGTTGTCAGAAGGGAGGTGGATAAGGGGTGGGTGAAATAAGTCATGAGGATTAAGGAATGCCCTTGCTGTGAGGAGCAAAGTGATGTATGGAGGTGTTGAATTACAAATTGTACACCTGAAACTGGTATTACACTGTATGTTAACTAACTGGAATCTAACAAAAACTTAAAAATAGAATATGCTTTGAAGGAAAGAAAGAAAAAAAGGAAGAAAGGAGGAAAAGAAAGAAAGAAAGAAAGAAAGAAAGAAAGAAAGAAAGAAAAGAAAGGAAGGAAGGAAGGAAGGAAGGAAGGAAGGAAGGAAGAAAAAACAGAAGGGGGAGGGAGGGAAAGGAAGGAGGGAAAAAAAGAAAGAAAAACAAATTAGCAACATGTCAAAAATTCTATTTTATTAAATGATAGGTTATGTTAGGAGGGACAACTAAAAGCCACTGATACAAGCATCGAAGAACTGGCTAAAATAATATAAAGGGAATTATTCTTTCTATGAGGAATAGTTATTGAAATGTAATATCTTAAACTTTTTTTCTCTCTATTTCTTATGTACATAATTTCTGAATACCAAGTATTTTATTGCTTATAAAATAACCCCTGTTAAAAAAGTTGCAGCTCAATTTTGAGTAATACGTACAGGTGGAGTTTGAGTAGAATCTTCAGGGACATCTGCCTCTATTTTGCTTACATCTTAGTAGCTGAGACTGAGAGTAATAGTTTATTGTAAATGGGGGTGCTGCACTGCAGGACATTATACCAGGAATTCTGGCCAGAAATTCCCAGAATATTAAAGAAAAAATGGGACACTTTTATCAACAAATATGAATGATAAAGACAACCAAATTATGAACAAAAATTTAGGGAAAGTATGTTCTAAATAAAAACACACGTATGCTAAAATAAAATATACGATAATAATCCTTGAAGTGTGTCATTTGGATATTCTCTTGTGTTTTAGGATAACATTCTGGAAGTTCCATGTTTAGATTACTCTCTCCACTGAAGATATTTAGATGAAAATAAACAAAAGGAAATTAAGAAAAAAATCCCTGAAAACTCAAAATAGTTTCTTTCATCTAACATTTCTCTTAATCTTAGGGGATCTGTGTCATTCTTTAGGTAAACTCCAGAATTTTTAAATCAGTTGAGGATATCCAATGATGTAAATGGAATTTTCTTTTATCAAAACAAAAACAGAAATAATCAACTTTATTACCTTACAGTTTTTGAGTTCAGAAGTACAAAATCAACATCCATTGGCTAAAATCAAGGTGTTGGCAGAGCTCAGATCTTTTTGGAAGGGAGAATTTGTTTTCGGGTCATTCCTTAGCTTCTACAAGCCACCTGCATTCTCGGGCCTTTGGCCCTACATCCCTCCAATGTCTGCTCTGTTTGTCACATCTCCTTTTCTCTCTCAGCTTCTGTTGTCACATCTCCTGCTCTTCGAAGCTCCCATTGTATGACTGAATACGCTGACATTCTGATATTTATGGGACACTAGCAAAAGGCTGGCTTTCTCTCAAGAGCACATTTTACTGACCATACATCTTTTCATTTTAGTGTCCTTTGCAATCTGGATAAGCTTAAAATTTCCCAAATCAGAAAGCTGTGGGTGTTTTGTTTGTTTGTTTGTTTTTCGCTTACCAGTTCTTCTCTCAACTTATCTCTTTCCTCTGGAGCTTTACTATAAGCAGTAAGGAGAAACCAGACCCTATCTTCAACATTGGAAATCTCCTCATTTAAACACTAAGTTCGTTGCTTAAATGATCCCACATCTTTTTACGATGCAATTTAACTAAGTGTTCTGCCAGCGTGTAACAAGGATCACCTTCTCTCCGGTTTATAATGATGTGTTCCTCATTTCCTTTGTTCTCTCACTTCCTAAAGTATTTTTACGATGATTTAGATAGTCTCTAAGATAAAATCAGTTTTCTCTACCATGCTTCTCACATATTTCTGAGCCGTTAGCCACCCCTAATGTCTGTGTTTCTACTAACAGTCCCATCAAGTAAATTTAGGGGTTTTTTTTCTCCCCAAATACCATGGTCATCAAAATTCTTCTATCCTCTATCAACTTCTAAATTTTTTTTTTCTTTTTAACGTTTATTTATTTTTGAGACAGAGAGAGACAGAGCATGAACGGGGGAGAGGAAGAGAGAGAGGGAGACACAGAATCGGAAGCAGGCTCCAGGCTCTGAGCCATCAGCCCAGAGCCCTAAGCGGGGCTCGAACTCACGGACCGCGAGATCGTGACCTGAGCTGAAGTCGGACGCTTAACCGACTGAGCCACCCAGGCGCCCCTCAACTTCTAAATTTTGAAGCCACATTCATATTTTCAAGTATTTATTATAGCAGTACTCTAGTTATCACAATCTATATCAGTCAGTGCGCAGCCAGGAAAAAAAGAACAACTGGGAGACCTATCTTCAGATGTATTTCAGAAAACTGGCTACTTTCTCTATAGGCCAAATGGTTAAGTTAAATGGGGATGTGGTGGTATTGCCACCACTGAATCTTTCAAGTTCTTGATGGTGGTACTAACCTCTTCAGTCCTGGCTGGAGTTCAGTATTGCTTTTGATTTACTGCTTTGTAGGGAGAGGCTGTTTCAAGTGGTTTGCACTTGGCCTTTGCCACCATAAAAGCCCTCGTGTCAGAGGTCAGGACATTCTGTCAATTGCTATGTATGTTATCTCAATTATACATTTTACAATGTAGGGAATAGCACAGGATAGGTTCAGGGACCCCCTGAACTCACACTGAGATGAACTTGACCTAAAATTCTCTTCATCATTGGACTCTATAAGACACTTCTCTGACTGGGGGACCACAGTGAGTTCTGAGGTGTCCTGGAATTAGTGCCAGTGTTCAAGAATTTCCCAACAGTCTGATTTGCTAATGTAAAATTACCCTGGTAAATTGTCATGTCTCTTTAGAAAATGCTGGGAGAAATATTAGCAGTATCAATATTTATCAGTGCTGGAAATTTTTTGGGTTTTGGCTTTCTTAAGTAGACCTAGTTTCCCCTTCACTTAAGGGGTTCTCAGTATGTAAACTGGCCCAAGTCTGAGAACTGAATGAGGGGCTATGACTCTCTGTTTTGGTGAATCAAGTTAGGTTTCTATTCATGAAAACTAAAACTCTTCCACTTAATTGTGTGGATCAAATAAGAAATTAGCAGACTGCCAAGTCTATTTATTTTTAGGGATAGCATGATCAATTAGCTGTCTCTTTAAATCTATTCCTATCCCCACACTGGCTACTCCATATGTTAAGCATCTTATATCTATCTGTCTGTCTGTCTATCTATCTATCTATCTATCTATCATCTATCTATCTATCTATCATCTACCAACTATAAGAGAGCCCTCATCAAAGCCCAGGGTTTCGCCTATATAGAAAAGCATTTGGCTTGCCAAATAGAAAGCCTGGTCCCTATACAGAAAACTGCCCAATTTTAGAGAATGACTGGATTATCATAAACTCAACCAGGTGGTGACTTCAATTGCAGCTGTTGTTTCAGATTTGTGTCAGTTCTTGAGCAAATTTACGCATACTCTGCCTTTGGTATGTAACTAGTGACCTAGCAAGGTTTCTTTTCTTGATTATGCCTTATAAATACCATTTGTAGCAGTTTGCTTTCACCTGGCAAGGCCAATAATAATCCTTCACTCTCCTACCTTGAGAATCATCAACTTTCAAGCCCTATTCATAATTTAGTCCACAAGGAACTTGACCACCAGACCTTTCCTCAAGACATCACACCTGTCTGTTCCAATGATATGGTGAGTGGATATAGTGAGCTAGAAGTAGCAACTACTATAGACATATTTGTGACATCTGTGTGTAGGAGGGTGTAAAATAAATTTGACCAAAATTCAGGGACCTTCCACTTGAATGAAATTTTTAGAGATCCAGTAATATGGAATATTTCAAACTATTCCTTGTAGGTTCAAGGATAAGCTGTCACATGTGATCTCTACTACAACTGAGGCAGAGGCACAAATAGTCTAGTGGGATGCTTTGGGTTTGGAAGCAAGTTATTCCTCATTTAGGTGTGCTATGATGGCCCATCCATCCAGTGAGCTGAAAGACTGATAGTTTTGGGTGGGAACCAAACATAAGAAAGCTGTGTGACAGGTCCATGCTGCCACGCATGTTGCTCTTCTACATGGGCCACATGGTCTGGCAGATCTGATGGTGCTTAACGGTCAGTGGCAGAGATGCTGTTTCAGGTCCTTGGCAGGTTTTTATTGGAGTGTCACAGAGAACACCCTTAGGATTTTGGAGCAAAGTCCTGCCATCCTTGCAGATAGTACTGCCCTTTAAGAAGCAGTTTTTGGCTTGCTACCGGGCCTTAGTAAAGATTGACCACTTAACTGTTGGCCACCCAGCTACCATATATCCTGAGTTGTCTAAATGTTACAGATATCACAATCCTCAGGTTTATTTATGCAAAATAATGAGATATAACAAGTTCACACAAGTATCTAACAGGAAAATGAGAGATTTTTTAAAATGTCTCTTTTGAAAAAGCTTGAGAACAATATCAGCAATTTGTGTTCTTTCGCACAAACAGAAAATTTAAGAATCACACATGGGTTTAGCCAATTATGTAATCTAAATATAAGTTTAGGGGTGCCTGGGTGGCTCAGTCGGTTAAGCGGCTGACTTTGGCTCAGGTCATGATCTCGCGGTTCGTGAGTTCGAGCCCCGCGTCAGGCTCTGTGCTGACAGCTCAGAGCCTGGAGCCTGTTTCAGATTCCGTGTCTCCCTCTCTCTCTCTGACCCTCCCCTGTTCATGCTCTGTCTCTCTCTGTCTCAAAAATAAATAAACGTTAAAAAAATAAATAAATATAAGTTTAAATTAACAATGCAAGACATCCTTGTTTGTTTTGAGTTGTACATTTTTTGCATGTCCACATTTAGGAGTCGAGTCAACAATCTCTCCAAAGGTATTACCTGAAGAGAATATTGAGCCCTTGAGCTGCATCTCATAGCCTCTCATTGAGCTGGCACCTTGAAGATGTCTTGGAAGATTAATCATATATATATATATCTATATATATATATAGATATATATATATGATTATATTTCATATACATATGATTATATGTATTATATATACTATATTATATATAGTATATATCATATATATGATATGTATTATATATTATATTATATATATTATATATCATATATATGATTATATGTATATATATATATATTTTTTTTTTCTTTATAAGGCCATTTAGGACAAAAATTGTACTTTAGCCTGTTTTGTCTCCTGCTTCAATTTCATTATGTTAGTTTGTCCCTCAAAATCCACTAAAACCAAACAGGGTAGTTTTCTTTTAGTTAGACACAGTGTGAGTAATATCAAGCATACACATCAAACAATCAGACAATCACAGAAAGTATTTTTCAATTCTATAATTGGAGAAATGAATAATCATGTAGTAAATTGAAATGTACTGTTGAACATTTTATTTCTGATATAGATTTGGTATCACCTTCAATGAAAGGTTTATGGAAGATTTACAAGATGAATTAACTTCTGTTAAGCTCTGTGCGCCCAAATAGCAAATAAAACAGTTTAAAATTTTCATCAAAGATTATACTGCACAGTGATTAGCAATTATTAATACGAAATTCATGGCAAAGTGCCATGGCCAGAATATTTAACCTAAGGTACAGTACAATTTGGTGGTTTTGTTTTTGCTTTAAATTGTATATTGACTTACTTATGGTACATAAAATATTTGTGTAATCAGACGTTATTGGATTTTTTACTGCTTTATTACCACAGTTTATTGTTCAATCAAAAAAACATATATTTTAGGGCCCCAGTTGACAGGAAGTAATTCCAAATCCTTCATGGTGAAATTCCTCTTCATATTTTTTCCTACTGCCCATAGTGAAAGAGAGAGGAGCTAGTCAGCAGTTTTTATATTTTCTCAATTCATTTTCTCTTTTCACTTTATCTAAGCTGGTTCACTGCTCTGCACTTGCATAAAGTTTTTGCCTATTCTTACTATTATGACACAATTATTCAGTAAATGTAAATGTTGCAGAGTTTTCTGTGAAATACATATTTTGAAATATGCTGAATACATTTATTCATTAAGGGTGAGAAAATATAAAGAAATTAGAATGGAGAGACATATGAATCTGTGAAGACTTGGTATCATTGAGTTATTTTTTTAATAACATAAAGAGAAGCAAGGTTAACTCTGCTTTAAAATATTTCAGTTAATCAAGGAGATTGATGCCAGAAATTTATATTTGTTTGCTAAAAAAGTATACACTATGCTGTGCTTGTCAAATTTACTTAAACATTAAAATCTATAATGTAGTTGTTGGAGAAAATACTTTTGAACGACAAAGTGAGTTATTATTTTTTAATTTTTGTTAACGTTTATTCATTTTTGAGAGACAGAGAGAGACAGAGCATGAGCGGGGAAGGGGCAGAGAGAGAGAGAGGGAGACACAGAATCTGAAGCAGGCTCCAGGCTCTGAGCTGTCAGCACAGAGCCTGATGCGGGTCTCCAACCCACAAACTGTGAGATGATGATCCAAGTCTGAATCAAAAGTAGGACATTCAACCGACTGAGCCACTTAGGCGCCCCCAAAGTGACTTATTCTTTAAGAAATAAGGTATTATTGGGGCGCCTGGGTGGCTCAGCTGGTTGAGTGTCCGACTTTTGATTCAGACTTGGATCATGATCTCACAGTCGTGAGATTGAGCCCACATGGGGCTCCACTCTGCGATGAGTCTGCTTAAAATTCTTTCTCTCTCTCTCTCTCTCTCTCTCTCTCTCTCTCTCTCTCTCCCTCTGCCCCTGCCCCACTCGCGTGTGTGTTCTCTCTCGAAAGGAAAAAAGAAAGAAAGAAAAAAAGACTTGTTTATCCATTTCCTCATTTTATGAACTAAGAAGTTTTTGTGTTTTTTTTTTTTTTAAGGTTATATTATCTCGTAAATTCTGCTACACATTCATTAAATAAGCAATAATCACTTATTAAGCACTGGGGATTTGGAGGCATATAATGTCTTGGTGGGTATGGTCAGTTCACTGTTGCAACTGCGATAATTAAATCTTGGTGCTATACCACACATGCACGCAGAAAACTTTATTTTTTTCATGTACTAATGCAATACAGAGCAGCTGTGAGACGTTATCATGTACCCAGTTGTTCAGGGACCTAAGCTACTCTTATCTTCTGACTGGCAGGCTGAGGAAAGAGAAGAAACATGGAGGGTCACTCAAGATGTATGCCTGAATGCGTGTGGAAATGCCTTGATCACTACCATTCCCACTTCTTTAATTGACATTCATTCTCATGACCTTGCTCCTCCAAGGGAAGCTGGGAAATGTATCTGGGAGAGAAAAAAAGAGGGGAAAATGGGATTGGAGAGTACATAGTGAGTCTTTTAAAAAGGGTACAAAACTTTCATCTTCTTCATTTTATTAGAGCAGGTAGAACAGATGGTCAAGAAGGGATCCTTTGTTCTAGAGCATTGGGACATCAGGCCAGAAATGACAGAGCAAGATCACTCAAATAGCAAGCTCCAGATATAATATCTCTCAGTGTCACTGTAGATTTATTGAAAATTCTGGAAGAAAAGAAAGAGGAAATGAAAGAGCAGTGTTAAGAAGATAAAGTGAAAGAAAAACATTGACTAATAATATGGCTCACATGTATTGTGTCCTCACTATATCTCAGACTGTCTTCTAAATATTTTCAGTCATTAACTCCTGTAAGGCTCAAAATAACTGTCTGAATTAAGTACTATTTTTAATCCCATTTTATTGATGAAAAATAAAGAACAATATTTTTAAAGAGAGGTTAAATAATTTGTTCAAGATCACACAAAAGTAGTAGACCATAGAAATTAAGTATTAGGCAATTAAACAATTCTCTTAGAAGCTAATCTAATTTTCATATAAAATAGGAAGCTTGGGAGAAGACACTAGAATAAAATTATGCCCATGTATTTAACACAGGTATATCCATTAATGCATATGAAATTACTCACAGTGCAGTAAGTATTGGCTAAACTGTACAATTAAATCAAATAAAAAATAACCTAATTAGATTTTTACATCTGTAATTATGTGTCATCACAGGTAAGAATATACCAAAGGGTAAACCTGAAGAGTAATCATTCAGTTCCTTATTCATACCCTTAACTATATTTATTCAGATAATATCTCTTCTCTAAACACTAAAATTAATTGAATATTATGACACATTACCAGACTCACAAGAACATTTTTTAAAATTTATGTTTTATTAACAGGGATTCAGATACCTCTGTGGGGAAAATGATATGATTTGCAAGTTTTTCAGTTCAAAACAACATTTACAATCTTTTAAAATGTCACTGTTAACCTCAAACTAGTATGCTCTTTCATTCTTAATGAATATGATTTGGAGAATCAGTGTCCTTCCCTGAAGGATGAATAAGAAGTTGGTGATAATTCCTTTTGTAATTGTGCTGTGTGGTCAGTGGTTTAGTGAAGAGGTGGATGAAACACAACGATATGGTTATAAAGAAGACAACTGGATAATGGCAGATAATTTGCAATTTGCCAATAAGTGGGGCAGTGCTAGAAGATATAAATAAAATTTTAATTATTTCCAAATTAAAACACACATACATCTTTCAACATACAGATTGGCTTTAAAACTCAAATCAAATTTTAACGGTTCCTGAAGCCACTGGAAAGCAGTATATAAATGTCTGCCTTCTTTGAAATCCTATACTCATTGACAACTGGTCCCAGAGACTACAAATTATTATTTCTTCTATGTGTAATTCAACTTGGTCTCCTGAAATAGCCTCAAAAATAAAAGACAGAAAAGATAACCTTGCTCTCTGCCTTGGTGTCCTGCCAATGGTGAGAATTGCACAAAACATATTGTAAGGTATCCTGAAATACATATTTGATGAATCATTAAAATTAACCATAAAATGTTACAAGTCATTATATTATATTCAGGTATAAGTCAATAACACATGATTTAATTACAAGTCTTAATTTTATTTATTGCTATTTTAATAGATTGTTATTATATTAAAAGTGGTGTAACACAACTCTTAAAAATGAGTTTTGATTTTGAAAATTTGTGTGAAATTTTCATATTATTCTTTATTAGTTTTTGTCTTCCCATATTTTGAACTCATTTTGTAATTTGTTTACAAGGACAAATTAAACATTAAACAATTAAACATTAAAGTATTAAGCAATCAGATAAATGGAAAGTTAGTTAATTATAGTACAATTATGAACAAAGTTACAAATAAGCATGGGGTACTATGATTAAAGGGGTCCTAGCAAAGTCTAGGGCATCTGTAAGATCTGCAATGAGGAAATTCATTTGAAATAGGTCTGAAATGTGAATAGGAGTTAATTAGGTGATGGGGTCAGAGGTGGTAGAAAGACCTTCAGGGAGAGCTAGGATGTAATTTGGGAGGAATTTGTTGGAGAGTACTATAACGTAAAACATACATGAATAGAAGACAAGATGGAACTATAAAACAATGAAAAACATGTATAAAAATGATATAAAAATAGAATTAATCAGAATACAGACTCAAATAACCCATGGGTTTAACTTCATTGGTCCAATTACATGTGTTTTTTTTTAATATAAATACAGTACAACACTGTAAATATATTTTCTCTTCCTTATGATGTTTGCAATAACATTTTCTTTTTTCTATCTTACTTTATTGTAAGAATACTGTATATATTACATATAACACACAGAATTTGTGTTTGTTGACTGTTCATGTTATTGGAAAGCTCCCTATCAACAGTAAGCGAATTAATAATTACATTTTGGAGGAGTCAAAAATTATACGCAGATTTTTGACTAAGTGGAGACTTGGCATCCCAACCCCCATGTTGTTAAAGGGTCAACTGTATTCATTTAATATAAGACTCTGCAGTGTGACAGATTGAATGGAGAGAAGGCTAACACATGTGTGTCTGAGTCAAGATTTGGCTGTTGTGATAGTCTTGATGAAAGGTAAATGGAACTAGGGGAAAATGAGATATAAATGTAGAGAGATAAATGCATGAATTTCAGAAATAATTGTAAGTAAAAGCAGTAAATTGAGCTGATTTATTGGACATTTGGGTTGACTGTGGTGAATTAAGTTTCTTCTGACTTCTCTTACTGGGTGAATTGTGAATGTACTTGGTAAAACAATAGGTTGAAGGATTTGGTTCTTAGAGGAACTGTCATGAGTTCAATTTGGGCATGTCCAGTTTGGTCTGAGTGACATCCATTAAGTGCCATCTATTAAGCTATGGAATTTAGCCTAAAGATCAGAGGAGGGAGATGAGCTGAAAGTTTGTATTTTAGAATTATAAGCCAATAGATGTTATTTAATCCCAGGAGTGTGGGTAAGATCATACAACAAGGGACTATAGAGTGGCAATAGAAGAAAGCCTACAAGTGAATTTGGAATAATGCCAATTCTTACTGGCCAGTGTATGATAATCCAGCAAAGAAAATTATAAGAGTAATAGCAATATATTTGGAAGAAAATGAAGTAGTTTCATGAAATCGACTGAAAAGAGTGTTCCAGAAGGTGTGCATTCGCAACAGTGTCAACATGCTGACAAGATGCCAATGAAAACTAAGACAAAAATATCAATTTGAATTATTTATAAAGACTTTACTGGTAACTTTCTTATGGATGGAGGTACAATGGAAGGAGAACATCAGGAGATTTAATATATGTGGGTTCAGCTCTCAGCTTTGTCCAGCAAAGCCGAAGACAGCAGAAAGAATTACTCAAGACTCTGCAAGTCAAGAGGGGTGAGAGGGAAGCTAAGGGAAGTCTCCCCGAGCTGCTCTCAAGCTCCCGTATTTATTAAAGATACATTTAGGGAAACATCGTGCATTACATCAGTGGGCTACACTCCAGTAAGAATGTATAGAAAGTGTGCAGAAAAACAAGCTCAAGCATTCCCAAGACTACAAAAGAGCAGATGTAGAAGGCAGGGTGGAAAACAAGATAAAATATTCCATAGATAACATGGCCTAAGGAATTCATGAGCACAGGCTGGACCCAACCCCTAGATATATGTTAACTGGATAAATGAAGTGTGGCCCACTGTTTTCAGCAAGGCAGGAAAACAGTATTCTGCTTTGCAATGCATCCCTTGTAATCTCCTAACCTAGGACATAGCTATTTGATTTCCCACAATCGTAGACTATGATTTTGAAGACTGGAAAAAAGCAGAGCTGTCCAGGTTTCAGTACTTACAAGGTGTGTTTCTTTAGATGTGTTGTTTCAGTCATCTGAGCCTGTTTCATGATCCTTAAGGCAGTGAAAAAAAAGTCTAATCACTATAAATGTTATATCTAGTAAATTAACATATGTAAACTGTCCATTCCTATCATTTCCTTTCTTCATTTATTTGCCGAGGGAAGAAACGCAACAATGTCAGCTCTTCCTTTATTTTCACTGTGTTTCTTCTTCTGGACTTTCTCGCTGATTGTGCAAATCTGTCCCATTTTGGGGAAATAAGCTCAAGCAATTACTAGAATTGCTTCTGCCAGTGCCTAGCAATGTATCATAATTGATCAACACTGTGCTTTGGAGTTTGGATTAAATCTACTTGATCTCAAGCACAATCACACAGTGCCTGTTATTGCTACTCACCTTCTTTGGGTTGTACTTGACATTGATGAAACCCAGGATTTACTGTAACAAAGAAGGCCCAGTGTGCTCGTGTAGCCCTGTAAGTTCATGTCATAGATGACATAGCAGATTCCTTAGAAATTGTCCTTACAGTAGTCATTTTCCCAAATTGTACCTTAGGTCCCAACAACCACCCAGCCAATTTCATTTTTGCCTGAGGTCCTAGCTTACAGTATGTTTTCCTGGATTATGGTTTGGCTCATATAAATAGCCTCCTAAGACTAACTTGAAACCTCTTATTTAATACAAACTTTCTGTGTCTTACTGAGTTTTCTGAGAAAGAGTTTTCTGAGCTGGCCAGCACTAATACCTGTGCCAATGTCACAGAACCTCAACATCTATGACCATGGTGGAGAAAAGCAGAAACAGATCACTTTGTAATCAGGTTAAGGAGATACACAAACAAAAGCACTGCCAAAACACAAAAGTATCCAGACTATCTCCTTTTCGGGTTATCTCTGATTAATTGATGCCTCTTTGCCAGTTGCAAACTAGCTTCACTTTGTTCCTCCCATCATATAGATTAAAATAAATATATTAAATTATATTAAATGTTTTAATATATTTAAACATATATCGCAAAATCATTCCTGCTTCTGATAGTTTCCTATCCCAAACAAACTTTTGATTTCTTGAACCCTCTTTAAGATCACCTAATATTGTGTAAGCACAATCATAAGCCACTCCTAACACACTCTCTTCAACACTCCATGATTCTACATGCTTTGTGGTTTCTGTTTTTCTTTTGCAACAAGAATTGATAAACTCAACTTTCTCCAACTACAAGTGTTTCCCTGGTGGTTTTTCCTAATGGATATTTACAATCCTTGCTCAGTCTCTTTTTTTTTTTTTTAACATTTATTGAGGCATAATTGGCAAATAAAATTGTATGTATTTAAAGTGTACAATGTGGGAACATCTGGGTGGCTCAGTTGGCTAAGTGTCCAACTCTTGGTATTGTCTTGGGTCATGAGAGTGAGCTCCCATTTTGGGCTCTGCTGAATGTGGAGGCTGCTTGAGATTCTCCCACTCCCTCTCTCTCTGCCACTCCCCCACTTTCTCTCTCTGTGTCTTTCAAAATAAATAAACATAAAAGAAAGATTCTCTCTCTCAAAAAAATAAAGTGTAGAGTGTGACAATCTGACATACATATACTTTGTGAAATGATTTCCACTATCCCAATAATGAACACACGTATCACCTTACACAGTTATTTTTTTGTGGGTGGTGACAATGCTTAAGGTCTGCTCTTCTAGCAAATTTAAAGTACACAGCACAATATTATTAACTGTAGTCACTGTGCTGTACATCAGATCCCTAGAACTTACCAATCTTATAACTGAAGACCTTTAACCAACATCTGTCTGTCTCCCACTCTGCTCAGCCCCAAATAACCAATACTCTACTCGCTGTTGCTAGGAGTTTAACTTTAGCAATTATAATTGAGAACATAAAATAAGAGAGAATCGTGTTCCCAATTTAGTAGAGGTCTGACAGTTTGATAAAAAGATTTATCCCAGAGGAAGAAATTCAAAGGAAAGAGGGAATGTTGAAATATCTTTCTCAGTAGCTCCTTGTAATGAAGTATTTATGAAGACTAATTTTTTCATGCTTTAAATATTACCTAAATCACCTTATCTTTGCAGGAAGATTGGAACAGAGTTACCAGATATAGAATATATTGTAAATACTTTCTATAATGATATGTAATAGATTAAAACAGAAAATTTTAAATGTTTTAGATGAACAAACATAATTTGTTATTCAAAATTTCAGAAGTCATTGTTTGCTAAATTCTGGTGCTGGCACACGCCAAAAAAAAAACTGTAAAGACTAGATATCTAAGAAGATATAATGATGGAGATCATAAAGCATTCTAATATTTAAAGAAAGAATGGTCCAAGGAGATTGATTCATTGATTCAAGGGTACCAACTGATCTGTTGAAGCCAAGGGAGTCAAGGAATTGACCCCTAAACATTTCATTGTGAGAGAAATCTTACATAGGATAACCTTAATTGTGGTTCTTAACCAGATGTGCATATCTGATTTGCCTGCTGAGCTTTTCATAAAAGAAACATACCCAGGCTCCCCTCCCAAAGATTCAGATTCATATAGAATCAGGGCTGTGTTGAAAGGTATGGTTGGGAGTTGTGGAGTCTTGGAACACATCGTGATTCTTTATACACTTGGCAAACTTTTAAAAAGATATTCTCTGGCTACTGTTCTATTGTATTCATATACAAAATAAACAAAACATTGTAGAAAAATAACAAGAGGATGACAAACAGATTAAAATAGACTGTAAACCTTTTTTCTATAAAATGGAAAAATGCAATATGACAAATCTCTGTAGGATGACTTGGAAAGCACTAGTTTCTCTGTGCCAGACACACTTACGTAATGACATTTTTTTGTTCCTGCTAACAATCCTATGAAACAGTTTTTTTTTAAGTTATTATTATTTTCTCCCCCATTTTCCAGATAGGAGAACTGGTGTACAAATAGATTGCTTAGGTAATTTATCCAAATGTATATTTCCAGTAATTGGAGGAGTAGAGATTTGAACTCATGACATCTGGCTTTAGACCAGTATGCACACTACTCCATAGAGCAGCTTAAATTTCCACCCAGTATTTTATAATCTGATATATGAAATAAAGAAACAGACGTATATAATTGGTTGGTAACCCTGATTTTGGACCTAAACATATTTTAAATGTAGGATATGGAATCTTTAATAACGGTAAATGTCACATATTAGATATGCTTTTTTATCCTCTTTATTTTTATTAACTCCACACATGTAGCTGGTTAATATAACACAAGACTATGCTTTGCCATGAGCAAACTAGTCAAATGAATTAGAATCAGATTGTAAGAATATAAAAATCTGCTAAAACTGCCACTGCCAGTAAAGCTAAATTTAAGATAGTAAAAATCAACAATGTGATAAAACACATCACAGTTGAAATTAAATATAGCATATAGTTAAAATCACTTTATGATCAGAATTAATTCACCATTTTACAGCCATAATTATTTCTCCTCATTAAATCTTTGCAAACAGATTAGATAATAAAACATAAAACATTAATCAGAGGAAAAAATCAGAACACCTTTTAAATTTTCATTATTCTGACCAGCAGTTATTAGTCAATATTGGAAAGTGAAATAACCCTTTAGACATACCATTTATTCCTTATGATGCAAACACTCCACTAACCCTTTCAACCATTTTTTAACAACTCTATAAATTCCCTATTTTTCAAGTCAAAATCAAATATCTTCAGACATGTTACACATTCTCTGTAATGTTTGTTAGAATCTCCCATTTTATTCCATTTGAATTAGAAATTGTTTAGTGTAAAAATATGTCTGTCATGCATCACTGTGTCGTTGATGACCTTGATTTGACTACCCTCATTTCCTTAACTCTGGTGGTTATTGCCTACCCATGCTCTCTTTGGTGTCACTCAGGCCTTTCCCACTGTCCTGCAATATTTGATTTACTGCTTTTTACCATTCCACTAACTTAATCAAATTTTAAGAGTTGCATTAATTCTTCCCTTTCTTTCAGATGAAGGATACAGTGTATATGCACAAGCTCAGAGAACTTATTTAAAAAAAAAACACAAAGCTTGCTGTCTACAATTTGAAGTTATGAATGATTAAAACAAGTGAAATCAGTGAAATGCTACAACATATACTTTATGATAAGGACTTTTGTTAAGTGATTGGGGTGGAGATTCACCAGACAGTTCTATGTAACAAGATCTGTATCTGATATAAACTGTAAACTGATACAAAAATTTAGATATGACAAATGTCACCATATCTAAGCCCTAGTTCCTATGATTACATTATTCCAAATGGGAATCCCCAGGGGCTCAGTAAAGTCAATCCACTCTACGTGTTTGGATATTGGACATTCCTCTGTATTTTAAAAGCTGTTGCCATTGCTTAGTTTCAGAGCTGCCTGAAGGTCTTTATTCCTTGCTAGTTGTTCACTCAGCTTTGTGAAGTCTCAGCCTGCATATGAAAGCTGAGTATTCAGCCAAGGATTCAGGTGGTTCCTTATGGAGATTTCTGGAACTCTTTTTCTACATGGTGTTAAAATGTAAAGTTATGACACATTAAAAAATATTTTAAAGATTTTTGTTTGAGCAAATAAGTATTTGAATCAGGAAACACAAAGCCAAAGGTGGTTGCCAGCCTTTTGTGAGTGAGGGCTAGAGCAGAGACGTGTCTAGAGAAGACAGGGAAGCAAAGCAATTATTCAGTTGGCTGTAACTTAAATGTTTGCTTTCTTTGGGAAAATTTAGTTACTTGGTTGCCATGATGACTGTTCTTGAGTTTCATTTTCTTAGAATCAAGAGAATCTGGTTAACTACCCACGATTAATGATTCTTGAGCTTCATTGTCTCAGATTGAAGCAAAACCTAGCTAACTGGTTTCAGTCTGTTTACCTTAAGCTACCAAAGGCTCTAGCATTGCCCTAGTCTAATGCTTCCCTTGCTGAATGACTTTAACCACAGGCAGCTCTTCTCAAGTATTGTCCCCCAAATTTCATCTGTCTCAGTTCCCCAAGTACTGACCTATGTCTTAGCTCAATATGACCATCATGCTCTACTTGAATTTTGCCTCTCTAAAGACAGAAAGTGCCTTTAGTCAGGCTCACAGTGCTGTGTGTCGTGTCATCTAATATCTGAAAATAGCCGTTTCTAATATCTTGCACTGTTGTCTGGTTGTTAACAGGGGGAGGGCTATGGTGGTTCCATCACTTCCTTTATCACTGAGAACAGAAGGTCCTGTTCACTGAACTTTGAGAACCACTCCTATTCATAACCTCTCCCCACCCACCCACCCCCAAAAAATCACCAGTAACAAATTTGGTATTTTTATCACAATTTTTTCAATAACTCTGTCTTTGCAATTTCATTTAATATTCTTAACTGCACTTTCCCTTTCTTTCACTTTCTCTGTTATTTGCCATAATTTAACAAAAGGGCATGCATGCTACAAATCTAGGTTAAATAATATCTTGAATCTCGGTCCCCTGGATGGCTCAGTTGGTAGAGTGTCCAACTCTTGATCTTGGCTCAGGTTGTGATCTCACGGTTTGTGAGTTCGAGCCCAGCATCTGTCTCTGTAATGACGGTGAGGAGCCTGTTTGGGATTCTCTCTCTCTCTGCCCCTCCCCAACTCACTCACATACACATGCGCACACACACACACTCTCTCTCTCTCTCTCTCTCTCTCTCTCTCTCTCTCTCTCTCTCAAAATAAATAAACTTAAAAACAATATCGTGGGGTACCTGGGTGGCTCAAACAGTGAAGCATCCGACTTCAGCCCAGGTCATGATCTCCCAGTTTGTGAGTTCTAGCCCTGCATTGAGCTCCGTGAGAATAGCTTCGAGACGGGAGCCTGCTTCTGATTCTATGTCTCCCATTCTCTCTCTGCCCCTCCCCAGCTCATGCTTTCTCTCTCTCTCTCGAAAGTAAATAAATAAACTATAAAAAATTCATTTTCTAGATTGATTATTCTTAAATGTATTTTGATCCTCTGATCAGAGTTTCAAATGGTTTTATATTTCTAATTTTAACAAATTATATTTCTCTAACATTTAATGCTCTTCAGATCTGTACTTCTGTGAGTCTAAGATGACATTTCTCTGTTTATAACATATACCTTTTCCCAATATTTAGGTGGTATGTTTATTACATCTTACTTTACCCTGTGGCTTCCCTTGTTGGCTGCTATCTTCTTTTAAATCTGGGGTTGCCAAATATAAGCTATTCAGTTATATTTGACTTTTAGATAAAAAGTGGATACATTTTATTATAAGTATACACCAAATATTGTGTGGGACATATTTGCACCGATAAATTATCCATTGTTAATCTGAAATTCAAATTTAACTTTTTTCCCCCTAAATCTAGCAATGCTTCTTAAATTGCTACCTATTTTTGAGTCCAGGCTTCTGTTATAGATCATATTAAAACTTCTACCCCTTCCCTAATAATCACTTATTTATCTTCTCTGAATGTCTACCTACATTGTGTCTCATCTGATTTTATAATTAATTGTGTACAAAAGAGATGCACAAACAACTTTAACCAAGCATTTGTCATTTGCATTAATTTCATTTCTACCTACAGGCAGAATTTTCAACTTATATTTATTATGTATTCTTTCAGCAGTTGTAATATAAATCTCAGCTACTACCAATTGCTTATTCATATTATTACAGTGTGTTAATACATTATCTTACATATTGTTTTTAATTCTACTTCAAATAAGTACTTTCTAGAAGGAACATTGTCTGTGATCTAATGCTTCAATTTTGAAGAAGTGGTAAATGTTCCACTTAAAGCAAAACATGGAAACAGAATATATGCCCTTTGTATAGAACATATTTCCAAATCTCCTTTCTGCATACTTTATGTCCTACTTTACTCCCTTCTAAATGACCTTTTAACTGTAGTTTTTCATAACTTAAATCTATTTTTATAGAGAAACCAATAGCATCTGTCTAAAAGTATACCTTATCATTTCAATACGTTGGTTAAAATTTCAGTGGTTTGGCACAGCTTCCATGACGGTTGAAATCTGCACGGTATCATATGTGGTAGGATAGGATAGGATAGGATATTACCACCACCTGCTGCTCCAGCCACATCATTCATTATTCCTTGCATTATAATTTACCTTTTGTAACTGATCTGAATCAGACACTGCACTGAAACCATCTTCTGTCTGTAAAAAAATCCATTTCAAGTAATAAGAAGAAATGAAATAAAGAGAAAGAGTGGAGTTTGATATCCATGTAGATATCACACTTTCTCTGGGTGTCACTTTCACTAAAAACAGTATCTCGAGAGAATATTATGGGTAGAAAGGTTGTAGACATTATAAATAGAAAACAGTCTTAATTTTAATGGGTAATATATAAAAAACATTGTAATAAATAATTTAATTCTTAGTTACTTAATGTGAGGTGCTTCTTGAGAATAAGTAAAACCTTGAATTGTAAGTAACTTGTTTTTTGAGTGTTTTGCAAGATGAGCAAACATTACTGTTAAATTTTAACTTGATAAATGAGTGACGTCTTGGAATATGAGTAGTCCTGACGCCCAATGTCACGTGATCGCAACTGAGTCAATGGTTCTTGAAACTTGCTTTGATATACAAGTGCTTTGGATTACAAGTATGTTTCTGGAGTGAATTATGCTTGGAAACCAAGGTTTTACTGTATATTCATGTTTATTAGAATTTGAATTTCCTGCAAATAAGTGATAAAAATGTATACTGTTTCCTATTTTTCAACAATCTAAATGAAATAGTTATATTTTGAAATATAAAATTGTTGTTTCAAAAGAAAGTAACATATTTGATGAATAAAACTTTTCCTGATGATGAATCATTTTAAATGATCCAGTCCGTAAATTCAAATAAAAATAAAGTCAATAAACTAAATAATTGTTTAATGATCTTACAAGGTTTTCAGTTTCATTACCTCAACTTGATGAATGTTAAATATATTTTTTCTTAGATATGAAGAGATTCTAGATATATATGTGAATATTGCTCTCATGTTTACTAAATTATACATGTTTGAAAAATACATGGAATTTTACAAATTCGTCTTAGAATGTAAAAAAATAAATAACTAAATTGTGGTTTCTATCTTGTCAAAAATACTCTAGGAGCCCATATACAGGGTACATTTTCTGCCCCAGATATCTTCAAACACTATTTTATTCCATCTGTACTAATAATTTTTGTCTTACTGAACTAGTGATTGACAGCTGTATTTGCAGCTTCATCTAGTGGCAGAGATAAGCTTATGCCCTTGACATGTAACCCATCCGAAACTCACAGATTGTATTTAAAAAAAAAGAAACACCTGGAGTTTCTTGTTAGGCATCTAGATAAATACCAGACTTTTAAATTCAACATGATGTAAACTAATTTTTTTTCTGCTACCTGTTAGTATCAACTAAAAAACTCTTCTGTATCTTCTCTTATGCTTTTTCAGCGTTTTTCTGATATAAAGAAATCTCTTTTCACCCAAACTTTATTCCATTTTAGAATGATCAAGTCTAGGAAATAAATGTTGTTTATATAACTCAGGCCTCCATTATGATGAATTCCCATCAGCAATTTTCAAAAGCTATCTTCATTTACTCTTCCAAGTGCTTCTAAAACCTCTAAAATGGTCATTTATTTCCCTAGTCACTAACTGTAATCTAGGCAATGTATCTTTTCCAACTGCCAATAATACTGATTTATATGTTCTGTTTGGAGTTTTCCTTGTTACAATCAAATGGCAATTTTATTTCACTGAACGGTAACTTGCTGAAAATTAATAGAATTTGTTTACACTTAGCCATGTAGCATATTACATACTTGAGGCAACAATGTGTTTGGAAGGAGAAAAACATATTCTACTTACAAACATGCATTGAGACAGAGTCAGTTTGTGAGACTAATACTATCCCCCCGATTAAGTTGAAAATCAATTGGCCTCATTACTATGGAAGCAAGACTGATTAGTGTGACAAACAGATCATCCATGTGGGTGTCCAAGCATTTTTAAAAACGTGAAATACTGTGTCTATATCAAGCCACACATCATAATTATCTTGCAATAATATGTGTGAATTAATACAACTAGACCTGAAAGACGTGCAAGGTTCCATATTTATAACTACTAAGAATTTTGTATATCTGTTTTCAGTACTTGTAAGTAGGTACTTCCCACAAGGAATTGAACAAATTTAGAAACAATTTGATGAGAAAGAAGTTCCTCCAAATAATTTCTAAATGCAGTAAAGTTTAATGTGACAGAACATGTATACATTTTGGCCTCAAGGCCTGATGAAATGTTAATGGCAGTTGAGAAGGATCTTTATTGCAATTTAGTTAAATTTTAGTACTTAAAGTAATTCTCCCTCACAGTGAAATATGTGTGGGGTAGAAAAGAAGTATAGTTCTTAAAAAAAACACATAGCGGACACAGTATACATGTACCACATCTTATTTGTCTATTCATCAGCTGATGCACATTTGCAACAATGTGAATGGAACCAGAGGGTGATATGCTAAGCAAAATAAGTCAGTCAGAGAAAGACAGATATCATATGATTTCACTCATCCATGATTTGGGAAACTCAACAGATGAACGTAGGGGAAGATAAGTAAAAATAAGATAAAAACAGAGAGGGAGGAAAACATAAGAGTCTTTATTTTCAATTTTTTAATGTTTATTTACTTTTGAGAGAGAGACCTTGCAAGTGGGGGAGGGCAGAAACAGAGGAAGACAGAATCCGAAGCAAACCATGAGACTCTTTTCTTTTTTTTTTAATTAACAAATTTTTTTTTTACATTTATGTATTTATTTTTGAGAGACAGAGAGAGACAGAGCACAAGCAGGGGAGGGGCAGAGAGACAAGGAGACACAGAATCCGAAGCAGGCTCCAGGCTCCAAGCTGTCAGCATAGAGCCTGATGTGGGGCTCGAACCCACAAACTGCGAGATCATGACCTGAGCGGAAGTCGATGTCCAACCGTCTGAGCCACCCAGGCGCCCTTTTATAAAATTTTTTTTAGTGTTTATTAATTTTTGAGACAGAGAGAGACAGCATGAGCAGGGGAGGGGTGGAGAAAGAGGGAGACACAGACTCTAAAGCAGGTTCCAGGCTCCGAGCTGTCAGCACAGAGCTGGACGTGGGGCTTGAACTCATGAACCACGAGATCATGACCTGAGTTGAAGTTGGACGCTCAACCAACTGAGCCACCAAGGCACCCCAACCTTGAGACTCTTAAATATGGAGAATAAACTGAGGGTTGCTGGAGGCAGGGTGGGTGGGGGATGGGCTAAATGGGTGATGGACACTAAGGACGACACTTGTTGGGATGAGCACTGGATGTCACATGCAGAGGTGGATCACTGGGTTCTACTCCTGGAGCCAAGACTACACTGTATGTTAACTAAGTTCAATATAAATAAACAGGAAAAAATAAAAAGAAAGAATAAAGAAAAAAATTCAGAGAGTGAACGTGTCCATAAAGTAAAAGAAATATTTATCTTTTTAGTGAGGGATTACTTTACAATTGTGGAAAATGAGTTAGGTTTTCAGTCGTTAATTGCTTTTTATAGAATACCAGTTAAGTCAAGTATACAGAAGTCCAGTGGCCATTTATAACTAACAAGCCAATTTTTGTGTTGACTGATTTGTATCATCAATTTTCTTAAGGGCTCGATTCATTTTTTATTTAGCTCCATTAAAAGTTTTTTTTTTTCCCTAGTAAGACATAATTTCATAAGATTCCAATATGATTTTGTTGTTGTTGTTGTTGTATTTGCCTTATCAGGGCTCACCTTGTGTGAATTTGCAATCAGAGAATAAATAATGGGAAAGAGGTCACCAAAAGCAAATCACCTGTCATCCTCTGCAACTTTGTCATCTTATCAGGCAAAGGACTTCTTGCCCCTTGCATCTGAATTCCGTGAGGCATGTGCTGTATTGGATTTCACGTCAGGTCATGCAGGGCTGGGAATGAACCCTGAGCAGTACACTCCTTCCATGACAAAGAACGTAGCTTTGGATCATTAAATTAGTTTTCTGCCATCTAAACCCACACCAAATGACACTTGTTTTTTCAAAGTCTTTAAATGATTGATAGCCTGGTGTTTTAAAATACCCCAAAGGATCTTAACTAAAACTCCTCTAGCTGACTACGTGCACTAAAATAACACATTTTCAGGGCACCTGGATGGCTCAGTTGGTTGCGCCAGTCGTGATCTCAGTTGGCTCAGGTTGTGATCTCACAGATTGTGAGTTCGAGCCCCACGTCGGGCTCTGTGCTGACAGCTCAGAGCCTGGAGCCTGCTTCGGATTCTGTGTCTCCCTCTCTCTCTGACCCTCCCCCACTCATGCTCTGTCTCTCTGTCTCTTTCTTTCTCTCTCTCAAGAATAAATAAAACATAAAAAATATTTAAAATAACACATTTTTCTCTCTCTTAATAACCACTGAATATAGAACACTGGAAAATTACATGTCACATATATTTCAGAACTCTGGATTGAAGACGCTCACTACTATGAAAACAGCTATATATTTTATGTATTAAATATGGATATTTTTACTATACATGTTCTATTTTGTACGCATATCATGAAACAGTCTGAGAAGCTTTAATTTTTTATAATAAAAATAATTTTAAAAATAAAAACATAAAGAATAATACAGCAAACATTCAGGTATGCCAATGCCTAGATTCTGTAATTTTGCTATATTTGCTTCATCAGCATATCTGCAAAAACAAATATTGAAGAACTAATACCTAAAGTTATTTACTGATATTGTACACTTTATCCTTAAAATCTTGAACATATATGCTCAGTATATACATTCAACAAATAAAAATTTTATTTAACCACAATTCAATTATCATGCTAATGAAATTAATACTACCTCATATACATTTCATTTGTACTTTCCCTAATGTTTCCTCAACATGCCTTTAGTAACTGTTTTTCCCCAAACAAAAAAATATAACTAGTGCCCCTACATTTCATTTTCTTTCTATGTCTCTTCAATCTGTTTAATTTTGTGTATAATTTCCGCTTCATCCCTTTTTCCCCCCCCCCCCCCCCCCCCCCCCCCCCGCCATATTCGCAGTGAGAAAGATGAGAACACATGCTGTGGAGAATGTTCTTTATTCTAGATTTCCTTCATTGTTTCCATATTTTCATTTAATATATTCCTTTATCTTTCTTGTTCCTGAAACTGGGAATTATCTCCTGAGGAGAGAAGTTAGATTCAAATGGAATATTTTAACTTCAAGAGACACATAGTGTTGTTTTGTTTCCCTGTTGCATTGTTACCTATTTTGTTGGCAAATAATACGTAATCTATGCCATGATACTTTGCAACTGTGAATGTTCAATTAACAAACAACATTTCACTTACTGAGTTTAGCGCTGATCTAGGCCTCTTTTCTGAATCAGTGATTTCATTAGATGTCATTGGCCATTTTAAATGCTATGATTCCTTTTACTTTTATCAAACTAACGTTACTGTCATGAGGCTGTGATTTCCTAACCATCTGGAGTTAGCTGTTGAATGAAATACACTTTCTAATGAAATAGCATGAGTTTGTCTATTTCTTTTTTTTTTAATGTTTTAATGTTTAGTATTTATTTTTGAGAGAGAGAGAGAGAGAGAGAGAGAGAGTGAGCGCACGAGCTGGGGAGGGACAGAGAGAGAGGGAGAAACAGCCTGAAGCAGGCTCCAGGCTCTGAGCTGTCAGCACATAGCCGGACACAGGGCTTCAACCCACGAATTGTGAGATCATGACCTGAGCAGAAGTCGGACACTTAACCGACTGAGCCACCCAGGAGTCCCTGCCTATTTATTTAATATCAATTTTCAGAGTAAGAAGCTGATATATCAGAAATATTTAATTGTGATAATTTTTTTTTAATTTAGATTTTGGTCTTTTGTTTGAGACTGTCTATGGAGTCATATATTTTTATTTGTTCAATCTGTTCCAATCAATTAAAATCATGAATATTTTGATGCACCAGTTTTCACAAATTTGACTAAGTACTAGACTCTCTAAGCTGACTTCTGTAACCATATGAGTGAATCTATTAGTCTTAGAATTCTTTGCTTCCGGTGCATCATAAAATTATGCTCACCTTGTACAGTGCTTCAGCCAGGTCTAGCATCATTTATTATCCAGACATTTTTGTAGGAAACCCAACGCTTGCAGTTACATCATTGTTACTGGGATGTCAACGCTTTAAATATTTTTGGGAGAGAGATATAAAATAAGTATTAATAAAATTGTGACCATTCTAATATTTCAAATTTCCAATGTATATTTAGTATTGCAGATATTTTATGTAACTAATAACTATATTTATTTTTTTAATTACCTATGTCACTAAACATATTTGTTTCTAAAACTTGAAAAATAATTTTTACCTGGACAAATAGCAGAAAATTATTTCTAAAACATTAGAATCACTGAACAGTAGAATCACATAAAACATTAGAATCACTGTTTTTCCCCAAACAAAAAAATATAACTAGTGCCCCTACATTTCATTTTCTTTCTATGTCTCTTCAATCTGTTTAATTTAGTATATAGTTCCTCCTTCTTCCTTTTTTTCCCCCCCCCCCCCCCGCCCCTCATATTGGCAGTGAGAAAGATGAGAACACATGCTGTGGAGAATGTTCTTTATTCTAGATTTAAGATAAGTTTAAGATATTATTTGACATTCTTGTCCAGTGACAAATAGTAGCATAATAGTTCTTTTGAAAGATAGATAGATAGACACACAAATATAAACACACAGCACTGTGTACACACACACACACACACACATATAATATTTAAAAATACATTTGTAGAAATATTCATTGCTCTAAATACATGGGAAGTAATTATAAACTGGATTCTACTAAATGTTAAGGATACTGTTTTGAGGGACGCCTGGGTGGCTCAGTCAGTTAAGCGTGCCAACTCTTGATCTTGGCTCAGGTCATGATTTCACAGTTCTTGAGTTCGAGCCCTGCATTGGGCTCCCTGGTGACAGTGTGGAGCCTGCTTTAGATTCTGTCTCTCCTTCTGTCTGCCCCTCCCCTCCCCTCCCCTTCTCTCTCTCTTTCTCTCTCTCTCCCAAAACAAATAAATAAAATTAAAAAAAAATTAAAGAGAATGCTGTTTTGAGCATTGTCTTTGTTGGTAGGGCTGCCATAAGAAAGTGTTGCAGGTTGGGTGCCTTAAACAACAGAAATTTATTTTTTCGCAGTTCTGGAAACTGGAAATCCAAGATTCAGGGGTTGGCAAGTTTGGTTTCAGGCTACTCTGTCTCTTTGGCTTGCAAATCGCAGTCTCTGGCTATGTCCTTACATGGACTTTCCTCTGAAAGTATGTATCCCTTTCTTGTCTTATGAGGACACCAATCATATTAGAGAGGGCTCTAACACATATGATCTCATTTAACATCAATTACTTCTATAAAGGCCTTCTCTTCAAATACAGTTATATTCTGAGGTAATGGGTTTTGGGACCTCAATATATGAATTTGGGAAGAGCGTAATTCACCCCATAATAAGAATACTGGATTATGTAGTGAAATTTTCACTGTGTATGTTTCAAAAGTCTGCAGTTCATATCCTGGGTCTGGATTTGTTGATACATGATAAGTAATTTAATTCTTCAATCCAGATTTTTCTCATGTCTAATGGGAAGGGGTAGGATTGAGTTAAATGTATTTTCTGAGTTATTATTTTTGATGTGCCAGACACATAATAGGTCAATAAATATGTCCTCATGTTGCAAAAAATTAATGTTCCTCTTGTTTCATGGGAAAAGCAAGTTCAACAATATGTATTATTTTTTGCGTCTTTTTGAGGAAACATATCTAATTTTATTAAAAACTTTTTAAAAATTTTATTAACATTTTAATGTTTGTGTGTTTATGTCTAACACTGAATCTCCACTGGTATGTTATGAGGGACTTCCAGTTTTCTGACATGTCGATCCCCTCAATTCTAGGCTTTCAATGGCCACTTCCTTCTCCCCAAGTTTGTCAGGCTAATATTACATTCTCTGTGTTTGCTTTATTATAAAACACTTGAAAAGATCCATGTTGATAAGTACATACACATATTTAGGCATGCCTGGGTGGCTCAGTCGGTTGAATGTCCAACTTCGGCTCAGGTCATGATCTCACAGTTTGTGGGTTTGAGCCCCATGTCAGGCTCTGTGCTGACAGCTTCGTATTCTGTCTCCCTCTGTCTCTGTCCCTCCCCTGCTTTTGCTCTGTCTCTCTCTCAAAAACAAACATTAAGAAAAAAACATTTAAAAGGACACATCATATTAAATCAGTGGTTTATTTCACCAGCATATACAAACGACAAGCAGTAAGATATTTTTTAAAAGTGTAATTTTTTTTACAATAATTTTAAAAAGCTCTTATGCTTGGTTTAAACTTTTTAAAATAATAATGAACCTAAGATAATCTTTAATTTTGATGGTTGGAATTATTTTCTCATTGAAATAAACTTGTGACAGCATTTTATACAAGTAGAATTAAATATGTTTTCTGAGTTATTAATATAAAACTATTTGCATGGGGGCAAGTATCATAAATAAAAAGCAAAAACAATAGCTTTTAGTAGCTAACATCTACACTTCAAATTTAGTGAAGGCAGAACATCAGTTTTTAATTTTATGACAGTCAACAAACTATAAATAGCATGATGCAAAATTGGTTTATTCACATAATCTTCTGAATAAAAGCCTATATTTAACTTTCTCTAGCTGTAATCCGTTCATTTTTAAATTTATGACAGGTCTCAGGGAAATAGACCAGCAACTGTATTAGCCTTGTGGGCTTCTGGTTACACAGGAATGCCATCTAGTGTCAAAACAGTAACTGCATTCACCCTCCCGGTACTTTGGAATACTCTTAATTGCTTACAGTGGGGGGATAATACATTTCACACGACTTTTCTATAAAATGTACTTTAAAGAAATATATCATAATGAATATATGGGGAGTGTCTGTTTATAAGTCAATAATATGAAGAATGTAGCCCAAGTTGGCTTTAGGTAGTTTTGGTTTTACTTTTTATAGAGTGAAAAATAAATTTAATTTAATATAATAAAAAAACTCCTTAAGCCATTTTAATAAGAAATTGTATTAAGGAGAAAATTCAAAAAGTTAATTACTACCCAGTTAGCTCAATGTTAACATCAATTTATGATTTAATTTTGTTAAACAACAATTCAAAAATGCCTAGAAAATGCATTTTTGTTATTGTTCATAATTCATCTGCTATGATTAATATCTGTTGAAAATGAGAAAAAGACTAAGTGCAAATATACTTGAAATATTATCTGAAATTATGGTAATTTTATCAATTACCATTTATTAAATTTATTACTAAAATGATCATTTATGTGTTTTTAATATAAACTTCTCAGGTTTTGCTACTTTGCTATTGGAAATTTTTCTGAATTTCACTTAAATTGAGTACTGAGATAATCCAAATGAAAATTGAAAATAAGTTTGTTAAACTGGTTTATTAGTTTTTGCTTTTGTAGCTGACTTTTATTAGAAGTAAAAGAATTTGCAGACACTTCATTTTCCTCTCCGGGAAACCAGTTTCCTTTTACAAGTGCAATGAAGTATTGCTTCATTAATTAATTTTCTATCATGTAGAACCGTGTTTTACAAATGGTAGAAGGTACTGGAGTGAATTTGGTAATAAATAGCAGGAGATAAAGGTATAGATGCGGGGGGACTTGGATGAACAGGGGAAATTGTGTAAGAAAAGGAAAAGCGGCAGTAGAGAGTAGGGTGATTCAATTCCAGCAAAGTGGCTTATTCTTCAGGATCTGAAAGGCACACTTGCATGTACCATTAGCACAGGCCTGAACAAAGACTTCCTACCCCAGCTTTAACATTGGGCTCCTGCAAAAAGTAACAGCCCCCAGTTCAGGCACTTATGAGACCCTGGCACACAGCTAAGGCCAGTTCGAGCCTGTGTAGCACCATGCATCGTGAGACTGACATTCAGGCACAGCCCCCAATTCTGACTTAATTCCGAGATAGTGGAAGGCAAAATGAAACCTAGTTGTGAGGTCAAGCACACCTGTTTGTCATTTGTGGCTTTCCTATATACCATGTATAATACGATGTAATCATCAGATATGTTGCAAAAAACAAAGTGCCATTACGGGTCTGACTGGTGTTAAAAGCTACATTTTTGTTGCTATCATACAAAGCATCTCTAAGCCAACTTCTGTTGTTAACTACATACATTTGAGAAAACCACTCTAATTGTTGTCCTTGTTAATAACATAAGACACACATATTATCTGTGTGGGTTTTTTTTTAACTTATTAAAGATTATGGTCGACACAAAACAGAAATATTCAATGTGATTTATTTCTTCAAATTGCTAAGAGTTAAGCATGGAGGTGAATGATTAAAAAAAAGATGTTACTGGGGCGCCTGGGTGGCTCAGCCGGTTGAGCATCCGACTTTGGCTCAGGTCATGATCTCACAGTCCGTGGGTTCGATCCCCGCATCAGGCTCTGTGCTGACGGCTCAGACCCTGGACCCTGCTTGGGATTCTGTGTCTCCCTCTCTCTCTGCCCCTCCCCCGCTCACACTTTGTCTCACTCTGTTTCTCAAAAATAAATAAATGTAAAAAAAATTTTTAAAAAAGATGTTACTGAAATATAGAGTATTTGTGATAGAAATATCTGAGATTAATGGTGGAGAGTAAGTTAACACTAACACCTGAAGTGTCAGTAGAAAGAATGTATTAACAGGGAAGATAATAAATGAATGAAGTCGTGGAAGACCAGTAGGGTTCATATGGGAGATAAGAGGAAGGAAAGGTCATTGCATGTGGAGGAAGCAATATGAAATTGAGGCATACATTAGCTTGATATATTCAGGGTATTGCAAATAGTTTATTAAGCTTGTAAAGTTGTAAGGATTACATGAAATAATCTATGTAAAGCAGTTTGAACAGTTTTTGTCCTGGTAAATAGCAAATATGCTACAAATGTTGATTATGCTCTATAATAATAGCCTCTTGTGGAAAAACAATATAGTAGGAGACAAGCCAGAAACTTAAGCAAGAGAATGATCACCCAGTACCTATTACAAAGCATGCCGATGCTTTTAGTTTTCCTATACATAATGGAAAGTCACAAAAGCATGATAAGTTTGGGAGTGTCGAGATGAATTTTGAATATTGGAATGACCAATTACAGTGTTTTCAAAAGTGCCACCTTTTGCAGGTTAACTTCTCATGAAAGTAGACTCCATGACAGAGACCAACGTGGTGGAATTTCATTAGGGAGCATGCCTGGGATTTGTGAAAGAACAGGAAAGGAGGAGCATTTGGACAGAGACCAGAGTCTATGCTGCAGTCTTAAACCATTGCCTATGTGGATCTCTGAAGCCAAGATAACTCTTCAGGTTTTAACTCATTCTGGTAATTCTATGATCCTTTCATCATTATATTTATTGGGCAATAGATTTGGACTGTACCAGAAAGGTCCATGTGCACACACAAGGTAGTTTCTTTAGCCCTGGCACCTCCCTGAGAGAATTTACAGGGGAAGGATGTTGGCTGCCAGCATTCCCAGAACGTGGGGGAAAAATTCCTTCATTCCTGAAGGCGGATCTGTGTGGTGCATGACAACATCTCTTAGAACACTGTTATTCAATCTTGCATGTTTAAAATTGCAAAAATCATTCTGACTCATCATTTTCCTTTGTTACTTATAATCACTTACTATTTAATTTCAGTCAGTTTTTCTCTTACTTGCCACGTTTCTTTCCCCCCACCCTTCCTGCCCTATCCTATTAATTAGGAACTCTCCCTATCTGCTCCACTTAAAGGACATTCCCTCTTCAACTTTTGAACACCACCTTAAAATGTGTCTTTACTTCAAGAAGAAAGCTTACTTCCTGTAAATGGTGTTACTGCCTCTTAATATTTGTCTTATATCCTTGTGGTTCTTCATTGCTTTTGAATATGATTCTTGAACAAAAATGTATCTCAACTTAAAACCGTGCAGTTCTTTCAATCTGTTCATTTTGCTTTAAATATAACTATGTTTAAGAAGCTCACAATTTTTAAGGCTTCTCTAACCTACGTTGGTTTTAAATTCTGTGAGACTTACACTAGGTTCCATCGAGAGGCTAACTATGATAGAGGCAGATAAGCATCCTTGTACCAATGCCTACTTTTAAGGATTCGCTGTTTTGTTACTAGTTATCTCAAATTGATTTTCTACTCGCTATGCCTTAGTTTGCCTATTTTCAAAATAAGGATAAAATTAGTACCTACTTCATAGGCTTGCTGTATGAATTTAGAACAGTGTTGCCTCTTAGCAAGTACTCAGTAAGTTTTAATTATTTTTATATTATTCTTACCAAATAGATGGATCAGGTTTACCTTTTTCACACTTATAGCCCCCAAAAGTAGCATGGTTTTTTACTTTATTACCATGACCAGGAAATTGACACTGAGGCAGTCCACTGACCTTATTAAGATTTCACCAGTGTTACATGCACTCATGTGTGTGAACACATGAATTTATTTCTGTGTCATTTTATCACATGTGTAGATTCATGTGACCACAAAGACAGGCCAGACACAGAGTAGGTTCATCATGAGGGTCCATCATACTACCCGTTGATAGACACAGCCATCTGCCTTTCTCCCTCACAACAACTAATATGTTCTCTATTTCTATAATTTTCCCATTCCACAAGACTGTTATATAAATTGATTCATATAGTATATAAACTTTTGAAATTATTTTTCCCATTCAAAATAATTTCCTTAAGAACCATTCAGTCATTTAATGTATCAGCAGTCTGTTTCTTATTATGGCTGATTGGTATGTATGGGCCAGTTTCTTAATCCATCATTTATTAGCTATTAAAGACAAAGCTGTTATGAACATTCATGTACAGTTTTTTTTACATTTACAAGGTTTTGTGTGAACATATATTTTCATTTTTTTCTTACATAAATTTCTAAATTCAATTGCTGAATCATATAAATGTATGTGTAGTTTTGTTCCAAAGTGTACCATTTTACATCTTCACTACCAATATATGAGTGATTTAGTATCTCTGTATGTTTTCCAGTATATGGTATTTTTATTCTTACTTTTCATTTTAGCCATTCCAATAGGTGTGTAGAGAGAGCTTATGATTTGCACTTGCATTCTTCTGATAGCTAATGATGTTGTAATAAATAGTTCTTAACTATTTCATTTGAAAAAAAATTTTTAATGTTTATTTATTTCTGAAACAGAGAGAGAGCATGAGTGGGGGAGGGGCAGAGAGAGCGGGAGACACAGAATCTGAAACAGGCTCCAGGCTCTGAGCTGGTCAGCACAGAGCCCGACGCGGGCCTCGAACTCACAAACCGTGAGATCATGACCCGAGCCAAAATTGGTCGCTCAACCAACTGAGCCACCCAGGCGCCCCTTAACTATTTCATTTTAAACTGGTTTTGCAAATCTTATTAGTTGAAAGCATTGTAGATAATTGTGTCACTATGCTTATATCTATATCTATGTACCTAACGAATAAACAGGTTTTTGAGGGAAACTATTGCATGGCAGCAGTGTCTACATTAACCAAAAGAGTTTTCAAAGTCAACTAGCAGTAACCATATATCACAAGTAAAACACAATCATTTAAGACAAAAAAATCTAAATAACGCAATAATTTTAGAAGGTTTATATGACCTGATTTCAAAATTTGTTATAAAGCCACAGTAAATAAGATAATGTGGTAAAAACACAATAACATGTAGATCTATGGGATAGAATATAGAAATAGATATACACATATAGTTGATTGATTTTAAATAGAATAACAAAGTAAGTCAATGGTGAATGGATGGTCTTTTCAACAAATAGTGCTTGCACAATTGGATACTTGTATGTAAAATAAAACAAAACCAGAATCTCATTATCTAGCTAATATCATTGTAAAAATTAGCTCAAAATGGATATACAATTGTAAATGTTAAGTCTATAAAACCTCTAAAAGAAAACCTTAGTGAAAAATCATTGTAATCTTGGGGTCTTTGAAATGAAAATAAAATAAATCTACTCTTCATAAAAATGTCAAACTTTTGCTCTTCAAAATATATCATTAAAGAAATGAAAAAGCAAGTTACAGACAAGAGGAAAACACTTTCTGAAAATGTATTGATAAAAGAGTTCTATACAGAATATATAAACATTTCTTTTTTTTTCAACATTTTTTTTTTATTTATTTTTGGGACAGAGAGAGACAGAGCATGAACGGGGGAGGGGCAGAGAGAGAGGGAGACACAGAATCGGAAACAGGCTCCAGGCTCCGAGCCATCAGCCCAGAGCCTGACGCGGGGCTCGAACTCACGGACCGCGAGATCGTGACCTGGCTGAAGTCGGACGCTTAACCGACTGCGCCACCCAGGCACCCCTATAAACATTTCTAAATTCAATTAGAAAGACAAACACCCCAATAAAAATAAAATTGCACAAAAATCTGAATAGATGCTTTTCCAAAGAATATCAACTAAACACATGAATCTAATGTACAAAATGGTGATTATAACTACCGATACCGTATTATGTACTTATAAGTTGCTAAGAGATTAGATCATAATGTTCTATCTACAAAATAAAAAATGGTAATTATGTAAGGTGATGGAGATTTTGGCTAACACTTTGGTAGTAATCATTTTCTAATATATCAGTGCATCAAATCAACACTTAAACTCACACAATGTAATGTTTTAGTCATCTCTCAATAAAGCTTAAAAACAACACGGATGCTCACTATTCTTAATTACTAGAGAAATTCAAACAAAATCACTATATACGCACTACAATGGCTAAAATTTTCAAAATATTAACAATACTGAATGTCAGCATAGACGTGGGAAACAAATTCTCTTATCATACATTGCTGGTGGAATGTAAACTGTTATAGTAATATTGGAAAACTTTTGGACAGTTTCTTAATAAGTTAAATATACATTTATATTGAAACACTGATTCCACTCCTAGATATCTATTCAAGGAAATTAAAACATGTCTAAACAAAGACACAAATAAGCATAGCTGTAGTATTCATAATAGGAAGCAACTGGAAACAAATCAAATATCCATCAACTGGGTAAAGGTTATACAAAGTGTAGTATATCCATGCAATGGAATAGCACTCAGAGACAGAAAAGAATGACCAACCAATACATGAAACATCATGGGTGCATCTCAAAAATATCATTCTAAGTGAAAGGAGTCAAGCAAAAAAAACAAAAACAAAAACAAAAACAAAAACAAAAAACAAACAAAAAAAACCCCACGTGATTCCACATATATGGAATTCTTAAAAATTCTACACATATGGAATTCTTAAAAAGGCAAAGATAATGTAAAAAAGATTCAGATCAATCGTCTGTGGTCAAGAAAAGGACAGAGATCAAATGCAAGTGGGCATGAATAACCTTTCGGGGGATGGAAATGTTCTAGAACCGGACTGTGTTGGTAGTTGCTCAATAGTGTCAGTTTGCCAAATCTAATCAGTTTCTACTCTTAAATGAGTGTGCTTTGTAATATTAGAAGTAGTTAAAAAAAAAGAATGAATGAATGTGTAGTTGGTAATTAAGACAAGAAAGGAGAATTGCAGCAAGAATCATGATTATAGAAAGATGGGTTGAAGCCAGTCAGAGAAACAGAAAATTTTGAGAAAAGCGTTTGTTCTTTGCTTATTTTTTTGAGGGGAAACGTAGAGTATTCTTATAGTTGTGTGGAGACAGCCCTATGCTTATCTCTAGGAATGCTTCAAACCTGGTCCTGAACCGTAGTTAATGTAAGGACAAGATGGATAGCTAAGGATTTGCAATATGCTCTTTAAATATTGAAACGTTTCTGGAACAGCTGGCATATACAAGTATAGATTGATGCCTTAAACCTACTCTGACTAGTTGCACAGACTGCTGTGGTTACATGACCCCTGGGCATAAAAGACCCTCTTAGAAACTTTTGCCTGAGGGTTCCTGGAACCAAGATTTCTCTCTCAGACTAGGAATTCATAATCCAGGGACAAACCACATTCACTTAGATACCTGGGATGCTGCACATGGAAGTCCCTTTGTCCCCTGAGGTTTGCCTGGCTGTCTTTCTCCTATTACATCATATACTATATCTTAAAGACTTTGTGGAGGCACTCTGAAGAGTCTTGTGAGCCTTTCAAGTATTTGATCCTATGCAATCAATGCATTGAAAAAATAACGAGTTTGAGAAACTTTGCACTTATTATATATAAATTTAAATCATGTAATTTCAATGTTTTCTTTTAATCTTTTGTATGGACTAAATCACTTTATAGCAGTGGTTCTTAACAGGCCTAAGTCTGTCCCCAGAAGACATTTGGCTACATCTGGGGGTATTTTTCATTATCACAAGTGAGAATGGGTGCTACTGGCATCTAATGAAAATAAGCCAGAGGTGCTTCTGAATATCCCACATTGCACAGGACAGCTACTAGCAAAAATGAATTATCTGGCCCAAAATGTCAATAATGCCAAGGTTGATAAAACCTGCTTTAAAGAAAGTAAGTGTCCAATAACCAAATGTTTAATACAATTGAAGCAGAAAGCTTAGTAATCTGTATTTTAGCAGTGTATGAATAAGAAGTAGAGTGTAGCTAATGTAATTCAAAATGGCCAAAGCTTTATTTCAAAACAATTCAAGTACTTTCCTTGTGTTTCTCTAGCACTGACTCACAGAAACACTACGTCAAATTGCCTTTCTTTTCACAGCTACTTACATCACAACTCACAGCTACTGCTGTGCTTCTCTCCAGAAGTATTTTTTCAATTTACATGAGAAGTAAAGAAGAAACTGATTTAAAAAAAAAAAATATTTTCAGGGGCCCCTGGGTGGCTCAATGGGTTGAGCGTCAGACTTCGGCTCAGGTCATGATCTCGTGGTTTGTGAGTTCGAACCCCACGTGGGGCTCTGTGCTGACAGCTCCCAGCCTGGGGCCTGCTTCGGATTCTGTGTCTCCCTCTCTCTCTCTGTCCTCACTGCTTGTGCTTTGTTTCTCTCTGTCTCTCAAGAATAAACATTAAAAATATTTAAAAAATATATTTTCAGAAAATCCACAAATTTTCTTATTAAACAACATAATTCTAAGTAGCCTGTGTGTCAAAAAGGAAGACTTAAAGGGAAGTAAAAATATGTTAACTGAATAAAAAGAAAATACGAGATATCAAAATTAATGGATTCTTTCAAAGGACAGGAGTTAAGATGGTGGAGCAGTAGGAAAACCCTAGGCTTGCCTCGTCCCTCCAACAGCTAGATAAATATCAAGTCAGTCTGAAAACCCAAGAAATATGAGAACTAACAGAACAAAATGCACAACTAGAGGGACAGAAGAGGCCACATTGTGCAAGGTAGGAGGAGTGGGTACCTGATACAGGGGAGAAAAAGGTTGTGAGTGCTGCAGAGGGGAGGGAGCTTAATCACAGAGAGAGAGAGAGAGAGAGAGAGAGAGGTGATAGGTGACAGAGAGAGAGGGAGAGGGATAGGGAAAGGCAGAGAGACAGAGAGAGAGAGAGAGAGAGAGAGAGAGAGAGAGACAGGAGCACACAGGGGATCGCACAAGGATAACACTTCCCCAAAGATGTTGGGAAATGAGAAAGGCTGATTTTCATCAGTTTTTACAAGGGGAGCTTAAAGATAGGAGGTATAGATGTCGGAGCTTGGCTCATATGGAGCCTGGCAGACATTGCAGGGCTTCTGTGGGAAAGGAGGGCAGGTAACCCTGGGGCAGACAGTGTGATCTGAGGATCCCCTGGAAGGCACTGGGAGAGATGGCTCCCCCTTCTTGGAATGCATCTCCAAGGGATAGGTGACATTGCCTCTCCAGGGACTAAAATGCCAAGAAATTGGGCAATCTGGAAGACATGAATAAATTCCTAGAAACATACCAACTATCAGAAGTGAAATAGGAAGAAGTAGAAAACTTGAACAGACCAGTAACCAACAAAGAAATGGAATCAATAATGAAAGATCTTCTAACAAACAAAAGTCCAGGGCCAGATGGCTTCCCAGGGAAATTCTGCCAAACATTTAAAGAGGAATTAATACCAGGGCGACTGGATGGCTAAGTCGGTTAAGCCTCTGACTTTGCCTCAGGTCATGATATCATGGTTCAGGAGATCAAGCCCCATGTTGGGCTCTGTGCTGACAGCTCAGAGCCTAGAGCCTGCTTCAGATTTGATGTCTCCCTCTCTCTCTGCCCCTACCCCGCTCATGCTCTGTCTCTGTCTCTCAAAAATGAATAAGCATTAAAAAAATTAAAAAAGAATAAAGAGGAGTTAGCACCTATTCTCAAACTGTTCCAAAAAATAGAAATGGAAGGAAAACTTCCAAACTCATTCTATGAAGCTGGTGTTACCTTGATTCCAAAACAAGACAAAGACCATGCTAAAAAAGAGAATTCCAAGAAAATATCCCTAATGAACATGGATGCAAAAATTCTCGACAAAATACTAGAATAGTGAATCCAATAGTACATTAAAAGAATCATTTGCCATGATCAAGTGGGCTGTGTGATTCAATATTCTTAAATCAATCAACATGGTACAATACATTAATAAAACAAAGGATAAGAACCGTAAGATCCTCTCAATAGATGCAGAAAAAAAACAATTAATGAAGTACTACATCCATTCTTTTTTTATGTTTATTTTTGAGCGAGAGAGTGAGAGAGAGAGAAAGAGAAAGAGTGAGCGGGGAGGGGCAGAGAGAGAGGGAGACACAGAATCTGAAGCAGGCTCCAAGCGCTCAGCTATCAGCACAGAGCCCAAAATGGGGCTCAAACCCACGAACCAAGATCATGACCTGAGCTGAAGTTGGACACTTAACTGACTGAGCCACCCAGGCACCCCATACAACATCTATTCTTGATAAAAAAAAAAAATAAACCTCAACAAATTAGGGATAGAGGGAGCATACCTCAACATAAAGGCCATATATGAAAGACCCAAACAAAGCTAATGTCATCCTCAATGGGAAAGAACTGAGAGATTTTTCTCTGTAGTCAGGAATAAGACAGAAATGTCCACTCTCACTCTTGTTTTTTAACATAGTACTCGAAGTCCTAGCCTCGTCAATAAGACGAGAAAAAGAAATAAAAGGCATGCAGATCCACAAGGAAGAAGTCAAACTTTCACTATACTCTATTTAGAAAACCCAAAACACTCCAGCAAAAAATTGCTAGAACTGATAACACAAATTCAGGAAAGTCGCAGGATACAAAATCAATGTACAGAAATCTGTTGCATCTCTATACAACAATAATGAAGCAGCAGAAACAGAAATCAGGGAATCTATCCCATTCACAAATGCACCGAAAACTGTAAGATACTGAGGAATAAATCTAACAAAGAGGAGAAAGACCCGTACTCTGAAAACTATAGAACACTGATGAAAAAAATTGAAGAGGACACAAAGAAATGGAAAAACATTCCATGCTCATGGATTGGAAGAAAAAATATTGGTAAAATGTCTATACCATCCAAAGCAATCTAAATATTTAACACTATCCTTTCAAAATAACACCAGTATTTTTTACAGTGCTAGAACAAACAATCCAAAAATTGGTATGGAACAACAAAAGACCTTGAATAGCCAAAGCAATCTTGAAAAAGAAAAGCAAAACTGGAAGCCTCACAATTCCAGACCTCAATCTATATTACAAAATTTTAGTCATCAATACAGTATGTTACTGGCACAAAAACAGACACATAGATCAATGGAACAGAATAGAAAACCCAGAAATGGACCAGAACTCTATGGTCAACTAATCTTCAATGAAGCAAGAAAGAATAGCCAATGGAAACAAGACAATCTCTTCAACAAATGGTTTTGGGAAAACTAAACAGCAGCATGCAGAAGAATGAAACTGGACCACTTTCTTTTACTATACACAAAAATAAATTCAAGATGGATGAAAGACCTAATGTGGGACAAGAAATCATTAAAATGTTAGAGGAGAACATAGCCAGCAACGTCTTTGGCTTCAACCATAGCGACTTCTTACTAGACACATTTCTAGAGGCAAGGGAAACAAAAACAAAAATGAAGTATTGGGACGTCATCAAGATAAAAAGCTTTACAGTGAAGGAAACAATCAATTGAACAAAAAGGCAGCTTACAGAAAGGAGAATATATTTACAAATGACATTGGGGCGCCTGGGTGGCTCAGTCGGTTGAGCATCCGACTTCAGCTCAGGTCATGATCTCACGGTCCGTGAGTTCTAGCCCCGTGTCAGGCTCCATGCTGCCAGTTCAGAGCCTGGAGCCTGCTTCAGACTCTGCATCTCCCTCTCTCTCTGGCCCTCCCTTGCTCACGCTCTGTCTCTCTATGTCAAAAAATGAATAAACATTAAAAAAGATAAAAAAAAAAACAAACAAATGACATATTTAGGTTTAAAGGGTTAGTATCCAAAATCTATAAAAAACTTATCCAACTCAACACCCCAAAACCAAATAATTCAGTTAAGAAATGGGCAGAAGACATGAATAGACATTTTTCCAAAGAAGACATCCAGGTGGCCAACAGACATATTAAAAGCTTCTCAACATCACTCATTTTCAGGGAAGTAGAAATCAAAACCACAATGAGATACCTCTTCACATCTGTCAGAATGGCTAAAAATAACAACATAGGAAACAACAGATGTTGACCAGGATGCGGAGTAAGGGAAACCCTCTTACACTGTTGGTGGGAATGAAAACTGGTGTAGCCACCCTGGAAAGCAGTATGGAGGGTCCTGAAAAAGTTACAGATAGAACTACCCTATGGTCCAGCAATTGCATGACTAGGTATTTACCCAAAAGATACAAAATAATGATTGGATGTTTATACTGTAAATACTGATGTTTATATCAGCATGATCAACAATATCAAAATTGTGAAAAAAGCCCATATGTCCTTTGATGATTAATGGATAAAGATTTATTACTCAGTCATCAAAAAGAGCGAAATCTTGTCATTTGCAATGACTTGGATGGACCCAGAGTGTATTATGCTGAGCCAAATCAGTTAGTTAGAGAAAGACAAATACCATATGATTTCACTCATATGTACAATTTAAAAAACAGAACAGATGAATATAAGGGAAGAGGGGAAAAAAAAGAGAGGGAAGCAAACCATAAGAGACTCTTAACTGGGGAACAAACTGAGGGTTGATGGAAGGAAGGTGCGGGGGCAGTAAATGGGTGATGGGTATTAAGGAGGGCCCCTGTTGTGTTGAGCACTGGGCATTATATTTAAGTGATGAATCACTAAATTCTACTCCTCACACTGATGTTACACTTTATGTTAACTAACTGGAATTTAAATAAAAATTTGAAAAAAAAAGAAAACATGCAGTCTTGAATAATTATATGTTAATGTTTAAATACTCATAATTCAAAATGCTCGTCTAAATTTGTTGCCTGAATTTGCCCCAAAACATTAATTAAATGCTTTAATGAAAATTTAAATAATATGAGTGGGCCACCCCAACAGATTTCGTTACTACTTAAAAAAATAGGATAATAAAATAGATAAATATACATTTAACAAGAATTATTATTGAGCTTATCTTTTTCATGTGTTCTTAGTTTCCTTTAAATGTCCTTCTAAGAGTTTTCTCAGTTCTGCTTCCTTCTGATTTCCCTTGTGATTCAATTTTATTTGATTAAGCAATAGTACTCATTTACCAAAAGATGCTAAAGAAGCATAATTTTCTTTTTCGTCCTCTCTTCCTTAGGCAATGTTTTAAGTTCTACAATCTCATTAACTGGAGTACCAAAACACATGAAACTTTTCAAGTAACTCCTTTAATAGTTATTAGAGGACATCATTTACCAAACAAATATGTGGACTGTTATTTTCAACAGCATATCAGATCTATTTATTTTGTTGTTGCAATTTAGTTTTGCAATTTGGTCTCTGGTTTATTGTCCCTGCCAAGCCCTATCCCTCTATTCTGTTCTGTTTCGTTAAGGCCCTCTTCTGTTAATGTTTCTTACAAGCCCAATTTATGAAACATACTTTAACTTTCAAGCAATGGATGACTCAATTCAATACCTTTCAAAATGTGAGTCAAACACAGGCCATAGAATTTGAATTATTTAATAAAAAATGATTAGATTGCTCTGTATCCCAGGGCATGATTGAGCATGTCTGTGATGAGTTTCAGTGCATGTAAAAACACCGTCAGTGCTTGTCATTTCTCTGATCTCTTGCAAAATGAACAATCCGCATCTGTGCCGATGGCTCTTTTCATTAGCCTCTCAGTGATCTGACTCTAATCACTCTTTTCGGCTGTGTAAATTATATTTACTATAGATAAAAGCTGACATTTTATAATGTCTGCCAATTATACTTCTGTAATTGCACTAAAGCAGCTTATGAAATCATTTCCCATATTTTTTCTGTATCTTCAATTCGCTTTTAAATCCCATTCTTTGGGCTTAAGCAGGAAAAAGTGGAAAAAATATGAAAGTGTATGATTATTTTCATGGAAAAATAAAGCCCTATAATTTTGTTAAAGCTATGTAACATTCAATATACATATTCACTGGGTCATGAAATTTGTTATGTCATGATAATATGAAAATTGCATCTGATGATATATGAGGACTCAATGGCTTTGATATTTGCATCTACTTGTACCTTTTCCTAGGCAACACATGTTTTAAGATCCAAGGTATCTGATTATTTGTAATAATGTTGGACATATGTGAAACTCAAGAACATTTTGGAAAAGTAAGGGGGAATGTGGAAATTTTATTTTAAGTGTGTTAAAACTCAAACTCCCAAAGCAGTTTCATTGGTAAAGTTTTCAGTCATATTCTCATGGTCAAATATTATAATAACCCTCAATTGTATTCTCTCTTTCTCATCCAACATAATAGTTTTACTTTGGTATCAATAATGTTAATCCTAAATGTTCTATCATCAACCATAAGGTTCTCAGTCTGATCTCTTACACAAAACATCACTAACAGTAGTATTTTCAATCTATAACAGAAATAGTTCTTTAAAAATACTGTTAAGAGATTCAAATACTCTTTGTTAATGAAAGCATAGCATTCAGTATTTCCTTTTGACCTAGATTTATATCAGTTTATCACTTTTCAAAACAATACTCAAATGCAGTGCATCTCTATTCTCTAAATTAATTATGACACTTCTCTTGACCAATAGAGTTCAAGAATCCTCCACCAATAAATTGCCTTTGGTCCAAGCACTGAGATGTACAATATGCCAGGTTTTTCAAAGGATGATGTTAAAAGTAATATTCTGTGATATTCTGCTAAAAAATGGAGAGAAAATGGTTTTGGGTAGCCAAGGAGTGACAAAAATGGGTCAGAAAATGAAACTATTGATGAAAATGTGCAGATTAACAAAATCATTCATTTCAGTTAAGTATGTCTCTTTGTATGCGAATGAGGACAGATTAACACCATGAAGTCAATAGACTTACCTTGCTGTCTATAGAATTTGTAGCTATTGCTTCAGATTTTGTGTATATACTCTGAGGCTTAGTGGCACCAGAGGATATATAAAAGCTATTATTTCAGGGGCTCCTGGGTGGCTCAGTCGGTTGAGCGTCCGACTTCAGCTCAGGTCACGATCTCGCGGTCCGTGAGTTCGAGCCCCGCATCGGGCTCTGGGCTGATGGCTCGGAGCCTGGAGCCTGCTTCCGATTCTGTGTCTCCCTCTCTCTGCCCCTCCCCCGTTCATGCTCTGTCTCTCTCTGTCTCAAAAATAAATAAACGTAAAAAAAAAGCTATTATTTCAGAAAGATACAAAGCAGAAACATATTTAACAAGCTTCAAAAAAAGAAGAAAGCAGAAAAAAAGTAAATACGGAAAAAATTACATTAGTATGGCAAAGATGACTAGATAACACATACGTTGATCATAAGGAAACATTTATGCCATAAATTTGGAATGTATTTTGGGAAATCTTAAAGAAAAAATAATACTGCCAAATAACCTTAATATAAAATAAAACTTTAATAAACCAATAATTATAAATTGTATATGGTAGACAATAAAGGAAAAGCATTCAGTCTTTCACTGTAAAATGTGATATTAACTGTGAGTTTTTCATAGATATCCTTTACTGGGGAATTTATTTTCCATACCTAGTTTGTTGAGTATTTTTATGATGAGGATGTGTTACATTTTGTAATTCTTTTTTCTACATTTATTGAGATATCATGTAGCTTTGTCCTTTATTCTATTGATTATGGTGCATTGCATTCACTGATTTTCAATCCTTAAACTAACCTCAATTCTAGACATAATTCCCTCTTAGTCACCATTCATAATCTCTTTTATATATTGCTGGATTGCTGGATTCAGCTAGTATTCTTGTGTGTATTTTGTCCCTATTTATAAGACATATTGGTTCCTAGTTTAATTTTTTGGGCATGGCTTTCTCTGTGTATAGAATGTGTTGGGAAGGTTTTTTTTTGCTTTTTTGTTTTGTTTTGTTTTGTTTTCCACTATATTCGTTGGAAGCATTTATGAAGAATTGGTATTATTTCTTCCTTAAATGTTTGGTAGAAATCACCAGGGAAATCATATAGGACTGAATATTCTTTGTGTTTTGTTTCTCTGTCGTTAATCTAATACCAATTAAATCCAGGCTATTTTCCAGGAGTTGTTCTTAAGGCAAGTCTCTGAGGTTTTGTTTGTTTGTTTTGTTTGCTGAGCCCCAGAAGGGTTTAGCTATCTCCCCAGGGTTCTTTTTGGCGAACTGTCTCACCGACATGCGGCTACTCTTCCTTGTTACATCCCACCAAATTCTCCATTATTTTTGAGAGCATCCTTACGTTTGAGCTTCCCACACTCTGTGTAAAATAAAGCCAATTTCTTTGGAAAACTTTCAAAGCATTTTATGACCCGAGATATTCCCTGAGAAAAATCTCTGAGCCGTAGTTCTGGGGCTGAAGGCAGGGACAACGGCGTGCTTCTCTCTGAGTGGTCCTTCTGCTTTAAGAGAAGAACACTGTGCTTTGTTCAACTTCTGTTTCCCAGCATAGATACTCCACCTTACAGACAAGAAGTCCCCAGGATTCTTTACTCTCAACAGCTGTGTCAGAAGAATGTGCACATGTATGTTTGTATATATTTTATCAAGACAGATAATAGATTAGATAGATAGATAGATAGATAGATGATAGATAGATGACAGACAGATGTTTTTACAGCTAAAAAAACTGTTTTTTTTTTAACAGCTAAACATTTTATATAGGAATCCCACTTCCAAAATAGTGATGCGAGGTGCTTTGTGGAATGCAAAAGCATAAATGGTCAAATTTCAATAAACAACTATTTAAAGTCTGAACATTGTCCTAAGGTCATATAGCAAATGAAGAATCATACGTTTTAGAAAATCCACTAAAACTTGGTAGGAATAGCAAGAGTTGGTGTCGTTTGAACCATGCCTCCCTCGCTCCCTGATCCACCCTCCCAAATTTAGCCTGACATTGAACCTCCACTCAGGCAGCTCAAGCCAGGAACACAGTGCTCTCTCTCCTCCTAATTGGATTTCTTATTAGATCTTTTTCCAAAATTCTTTTTGCTTCTATTTTTTTAATTTAAAAGTAATTTTAAAATTTTAAAATTTTAAATTTTAATTTAAAATTTAAATTAATTTAAAATTTAAAAATTTAAATTTTAAAATTTAAAAATAATTCTATATTTATTTATTTTGGGGGGAGAGCACAAGTGGGGGTGGGGCAGGGAGAGGGAAAGAGAGGATCTGAAGGAGGCTCTGTGCTGACAGGTTGATGGCAGTGAGCCCCATGTGGGGCTTGAACTCATGAACCATGAGATCATGATCTGAGCCAAAACTGGACGCTCAACCGACTGACCCACCCAGATGCCCACTTTTTGCTTCTATTTCGATTAAAAATTAAATGTATTTTTTATGTTTTCTATATTTTAGCAACTATTTTATTTTTTATATTTCACTTTGTGTGTTTTAAATTACATATATATATATATATACATACATATATATATATATATATACTTATAATACTGCATGTGTATGTACAATATTACCCTTTATATATTAAACTGCCTTTTCCAAGATTCCAGTTTTAAGAAGTATTTTTATATTAGTAATTAATACATACAAAACTCTTTTCCATTAAGTCTGGCAAAATATGGTCAATATTCAGAAGTGAGTTTTGGCTATAACGATATATTATACCATGTTTAATACAATCCAATTAGATGTTATTTCACAACCTTTTCTGAAACTGACTTTCTATCACCTCCTATTCACTAAAATCACAGGTGACGAGTATGAAGTTCAACCTTTAGCAATGACTCTATGTTTGAATTGAACTAAGGTAATAGTGATATTTGCAAGTGCTATTCACTGAAAGTGCTATTAAATCTCCAAAATGTTCTTATTGATTTACCCATTACTGGCATTGTTGTTTCGAAAAGTCAATTCTTTGCTTGAAAAAGAGAAGAAAATTTTAGTCAGATATTTGATATATTTCTCTCCCTCTTTTTTCCTAAAGTGTTGACTGTTTTCAAATGCTATTCATTTGCATAAATAATTATTTTGAAAATATAGACATCAATTGTAAATAAAATTCTATTTGAAGCACTATATATTATACCATACAAAAAGGTTTTCAGACAAGACTTCTTTTCTGATGGATTTAAGGCTTTCACTACATTCATGTTATCAGACTATTTATAGATAAATGTCCCATAGTTGACAATTTTGAAAGGAAGAGAGGGCCAGCACATAGAATATTGGTGCTAATAATTATCTACTGTCTGCATCCTACTTTCAACAATATCCTCCCTCATCTCCTGTTGTCAAACTTCTATATTTGTTTGAAGGACAGTGCTATTGGCTGAATGTTTATGTCCCCATAAAATTCCTATGTTGCATTTATAATATCCAGTATGAGGATATTCGGGGGTGGGGCTTTGTTTTAAAATTTTTCTTTTAATGTTTATTTATTTTTGAGACAGAGAGAGAAAGAGAAAGAGAGAGAGAGAGAGAGCGAGCAGAGGAGGAGCAGAGAGAGAGGAAGACACAGAATCCCAAGCAGGCTCCAGATTCCAAGCTGTCAGCACAGAGCCAGATGCGGGGCTCGAACCCATGAGCTCTGAGATCATGACCTGAGAGGAAGTCAGAAGTCCAACCAACAGAGCCACCCAGGCATCCCTTGGAGGTGGGGCTTTTAGGAATTAGTTAGATCATGAGGATGGCACCCTACCGATGGAATTAAGGCCTTTATAATAATACACAGGAGAAAGATGATCTCACTCCCTGTCAGGATATAGCAACAAGATGCCCTCTGCAAGCCAGGAAAAGAGCTCTTATCGGATATGGAAGAGGTCAGCACTTCATTTGTGGACTCCCCCAGCTTTAAGAACTATGAAAAAAAAATCTATTTTTTTTTTGGCCATCCAGGTTATGGGCATTATATTCTAGCAGTAAGAGCAGAGTAAGACAATTTAAATATAATATCACAAGAAGTCTTAACTTTCTCTTTCTCAAATCAATGATTATAATCTTTCTTCTTCGATATTTATTTGTAAACACGTCTCATTTCTCTTACTAGGTGGCAAATTATTTTATGTCAGGCAACTTTTTACTAATTTTCATTTCACTAGAGTCCTAAAATAATGTTGTTCACATATTATAGGCAATCAGTATTTGTTTAATTTAATTAGAATTAATTAATTCAATATGAACTGTTAACAGACAATATAACAAGCTTAGATTCCAGTTAGCCTTATTCTCTTTTTTATTCATTTTATTCTTTTATTTTTCCTTTCCAGTTAATTTTTTTATATTTATGGAAAGTGGCATGGAAGAGATTAATAAAGAAATTATGCACATGGATTTGCTGCTATAAGCCTTCAAACATTTAAAGAGATACATGTTGAGGAAAATGTATGCCATACATATAAAAAATAAAGGTTATGGATTATCAGTATTAAATACATATGCATATGTGGAAGTAAAAATGCAAAATTTTAGATTCCTGGTCAGTGAATCGTCTCAAACTAGGAATAAATGTATGGGTAAGCAAAATGAAATGATGGAGTTATTTGGAAAGGATTTAATTGGAACAATGAATATTAGTATGGTGATCTTATTGGTCAATGTCAAAAATCACAATACATGCATGAATTTTTTCTTTTTCTTCCAGAAATCTACTCTACAGAAATATTCAAATTTAGGCTTATATAACACCTCCTTCTAGACATGTCCTTGGATAATCCTCTTCCAACTTGACTTTGGGCTTGGCCGTATGACCTTGCTTATTTAACAGGTAAGGAAGGCAGAGAGATGTAAAATAATTATATATTGGGACATTTTCTGTCTTTCTGATGGAATGTCTCACCATATGAACTAGTCAAAGGCAGAATGGCTGAACAATGCAAGACCTGGAAAGTGGTTTCAGACATTCTAGTTAGCCCATCTTTTTTCAGCTGAGAACCCACATAGATGAGTCAGCCTGTACTAGGTCAACCAGTCCCAGCCTGGCCAACTCAGACTGGAAGAATGCCCAGCTAACACATAGAATTATGAGAACAAATGATTATTTTTGCTGGGGTGGAGGAGGCACTAAATTTTGCAGTGGTTTGTTAAAACTGATACTTATATCCCTCATTATTCTTCATTTTATTTTTTCCAACTTTATTCCATCCTGGTTGTTATTTTATATGATGTGACACAGGCAGAATGAAGATTAAACCTGAATTCTGAGATCAGGCATTCCTGATATATGTTGGCTGGTGCCTAAATTAGTCACTTGGACTTGCTGACATAATTTAACTTAAACTGTTAGACCACTATTTCTTTATCTGTGAAAATACACTTAGCTATGAAACCCTTCACACCATGCCAAATTAAAAACATATATATATATATATATATATAATCAGATATATATATCTGATTATTTAAAATGTACTACATGTTGAAAGTAGTACTAGGAGTGAATATAAAAGACAGGAAGTATTTCAGCAGCAACAATCCTTAGGTGATAACAGGTATTGGTATTATTAATTCATATAGGATTGCTTCCATATTGAGAGCACGTTTCCTAATCTGTCAACCAATAGTTTGATATGTGTGCCATTATTCTAATGTATGGAGTTATAGTATCATATTTAAGGAGATAGCCATAACAGTGTATTAAAAAACTCGTTAAAATATATGATTTAGACATCTTTAAATTTTATGTTGAGATATCAATCAAATGACGGTTCCTTTGTAGAGTCTCCATTCCCAGGAAGATATTTTTATCAATGGCAACATTAGTTAGTACATGAGTATTACTAACAAAAACACTATTGCTAAAATTTTCTGGAGGAATAAATCCTTGATGTATCAGAAAAAGTTAAGCTACAAAAAACAAATGCCACTTTAGTTAATTTGAACAGAAAGAGATTTGATACAGGGAATTGAGTATTTATAAAAGTTGTTTTCATTTCTAGATATGTTATTTAGCTCTTTACTAAATGATTTGTGCTTTTAAAGCTGCTATCACATTTTATCTTTAGGAGAAAATACTATTTTACAATTTTTAACTATATGTATTTATGCTATAATGTGTTCTTTTGTCTTTTTACTTGGGGGGTGAAGTTTTTCTGTTATGTCTGTAACTTTTCATCACAATGGTGCTTTTTTTTTTTCCTCTTGATATGTGTTCTTTTTTATTGTAAGCTTGGTTTACATGCAGTATTTTTTTGTTGCCTGTTGTTTGTTTTGATGGGGTCTTCTACATAGATTAGACAGTAATTTTTTCTATACAGTATATTTAAATTTTATTTTTGCCCTTATAGAAGCATTTAACAACTCTGGACCATTTTATGTTAATTTCTCATCTTTTGCCTTTTGTACATGTAGGTGGAATAAATTTTGATTCACTACCTTTTGCACTGATATTCAGTATATACAGATGGACAATACTCATTGTAAGCTGCTCTCTGGATAAATAAGGAATGAGTCTTTCCTTTCCCATGTAAAAATTGTTTAATATTTGGAGAAAACTCACCTCACTCCAAATACTTACTTTCCTAACCCTCTAATCATTTCTGGGGCAACATTGCTTCCAAATAGTCACTGTGAAAGAGCAGGTTTCAGAGAACAGAATGGGGAGCTGCTCTGTGCACCATCTGCAGAATGCCTTTTGATTGGGATGTTTACAGTTCTTTTAAAAAATTAATTATCCTTCTCAACAAATTAGTTTATAGCAAGGACCCTTAGTCACTTCTAGGAGGATATTGATAGTGGACCGGCATTTCAGTTTTATTAATTATAATCATTAAAACCTATGTGTACCTGGCCTAAAATGCATTTTTCTGATCAAACATAATTTCATGTTTAATCAACATAGGTTATTAATGAGTTTATTGATTCATTTCATTGGGGACAGAGTTAAACTTAACTTTAGAATATCTCCTGAGAGAAAAGCATATGACTGTCTCTGACTACAAGCAAAACTTGGAAACTATAAGCCAATTCGGTCATAAGTTATTTTCTCTGGCAAACTTGAAAGCCTAAGACGTTTTAGGAAGACTTTCTGCCTCTTCAAGACTAGATATATGTGACATTATTTTTATATTACATATTTTATAAATTCTAATAATGATTTCAAAACATTAAATAATAAATTTTCATAAACACAAACAATTATATTATAAATTACTACCTATAAAAATAAATTGGCTATCAACATAAAAATTAACAAGCATACTTGGCATATAGTCACTGGATGTTTGGGTATTTATTATCTACATAAGAGGTCAAGACCATATCCACTAAAAGGTAGGAAAATACACTGTATCACCCCCTGGTGGCTCTGAATGATTTCAGTCAAGGGCGCCATCCCACCTGAGTGAATCATAGGTGAGGGTGTTATGATGAGAGATTAGTCAGTATGTCCAAAAAAGTCAAGGGGTCCTATATTCACATTCTTTCTGGGATTATGGAAGTTTGCAGTGGTGGTACCAATTCTGTCCTTCCATTAGCTCAATTGCTATTTAATAAATACTTTCTATGTGGTAAGAATCATACATGGAATAAGAGACATAGTAATGAATAGGACAGCTTCAGCATGAAGCTTATATTCTTGTGAAAGATATTTTGATTCTCTAACTGGGAGCACACTTCAGTGAGGATCAGGAAGGAGGTTGTGGATGCTGCTACAGTTATAGCCAAATTCTTCAAGATGTGATGGTGGGACACTTGAAAGGACTCATAGGAAATCTACCTTTGCCCCTCAGGGCAGTTCTTTCCTCTCCATGGGACTGGTCACTAAGGAGAACAATCCCCTCCTTGAATTAAGCCACTCAGGACCTGTGTATCTACATTCATCTTATCTGTCCTCAGAGCCCCCAACAGATTTTCATCTTCACCTGTGAGATTGTAGAATGCTGTAGCCACAGCTATAGCTGTCTCTTGTTTCCATGTATTTGTCTAGCGAAGGCTAGATGGTGTTGCATATTTGAGCTAATTAGTCATAGGCAATGTTTCAGTCTGCATTCAGTTTGAGCTATGCCACTTAATGCCTAAAGTGACACTGGGAAAGTCATTTGAAAAGCATTTAGACAATAATGCCCATTGCAGGTTGGTGACGGTGTTTAAATAATTACATGCATATAGAGTGCAATGTGCCTTGAAGTCAATGAGGACTTAAAAGTGACGTATGGATTAGTACCCATGGAGATAGAGACACAGATGAAAACTATCTGAATATAAATATCTGAATAAAGGTATTTTTAGGATTATCTATATTTATGCTTGTTATTACCTCTCCATCAGAAATATTTCCCCAAATTTTATCTAAATATAATTTTCAAGTAATTGGCAGATATATATGGGAGTTATTCTGTGAGAAATCCACCCAGATGGACCTTGGGCTCAAAAAAATCAGTTGACCACTGCTGTTACCTGATTCTTGGTGGCAAACTAAATAGATGGACCAGTTGGTGATTAGATGCATAGTTATAATTACTGTACATGAGAACCATACCTTTCAAGATTCAATTTTCTTACGGTTAAAAGCAATAAGACAAACATAGATGTATACAATTTTTTTCCTAAAATATAAAATTAATATAAAATTAATAGTGTTAGGAATTGAGAGGCTTTCTTAATTGGATTGCCTAAGGTCAGAGGCTAAAAAATAAGAACCAGAATATAATATAGTTGTTGTAAAGGTATTTTCTCCTTGAGATAGGGAAGGAGAAAATAAAGGAACTAAATAAAATACATGAAAATTAGTATCTGAATTTTCATCAGAGCTTAAGTGAGTTGAACAACCATTGTACAAAACTACCTCACTTGTCCTACATTCATACAGAAAAAAAATTCTATATGAGCAAAGCATTAAGATTACTAATTTAAATATTTTTTTTTATAAAAACTTGGCAAAGGTTATGTTGTTAAACAGTTATCTTGTTACAAAGAATATACTGAAGGAGAATTTTATTTGTTATTAAAGATTGAAGGTCACATTATGAACATTATTTTACTCTAAAGTAGTAATTCCCCCAAAGGCTATTGAGGTTAATAGGCCTACTTATCCCCATTTGGATTCCTTAGTATTTGGACTTGTTTTCTATTGTCCTTAGGTCTCCTCCCTGGCTATTAGTTGACCAGCTGTCCCTTCTTGGTATCATCCATAACTTTGAGCCTCATGCCTCGTTCCCTGAAACTTCCAATTTGTTGTATCTGACTTACTGTGGGCAGAAAAACCAAACAAAGAGCTTGGTATAACCACAACTAAAGTAAAGTGACTTTTGAGGAGACATTTGAGAAACAGCACGGAGATTGTGTGAGCTTAAGAATGTGACTGTTTCAGGACTGTTATTGGCTGCTCAGGGGCTTAATTCTGGAGAAGGAGGTGAGAAGGAGCTTGCTTTAAGGCTCTTGACCACATTCTGGATGGTAAACATCACGACATTATTTATTTCTATTTATCAGTTAACCTATTTGAAAGTATCAGTGTCTTTACTATGGCAAATACAAAAGGAAGCTGTACAGCATGTTCTAGAACTTGTTCTTGTGAAGCTGCCCTTCCTAACTGACATCTTATTATGTATTTTATATTACTTGTGAATAAATAGTACCATTAATTACAAAAAAGTAATAGTGCTACACAGTTCTAAAAAATTCACATAAAGAGAAAATAGCTTATTTTATAAGATCAACTTTCAGCCAGTTAAAAAAAAATCAGGTGTTTTTGTGAATAACAATTTTTTGTTCACGTTTATTTCTTTCTTCCGATACATTTTTAAACCTCAGAATCAATATAAATCCTTAGGAAAGATGTATGCTTGAACATAAGGAACCAGATCATCTTGTGTTACTTATAATGTATTTCACTCCTTTTACTTTTGATTAAGTAACAGAATATATATACCAGAAAATATCCGTAATTTTACCATGTTGGGAAAAGTTAAGCTATACAGTAAGTCTTTACATTTTCCCACATTTAACAAATGCCAAATAAAATATTGTTGAAATTTTTCTCAGTAATAGATTATAAGTGGCATGTTTGTGGACTGTCTACTTCTTGGTATTTGGGTTTTGTTCACTTTTTGTTGCCTCACACTCTTTTCAGGATCCAGTTCTATAAATGTCTGATAATTCCATATATGAAAAAGACTTAAAATATGTATGCTCTGTTTATAAACATTGAAATTATCCTGTAATTTTTCCTGCTTGAAAGTGCTAACGTAAATATGAAAGTTGCAACTATGTAGAAACAATTTTATTCAAGTAGATTATACTTCTATACAAAATATTTCCTCACGTATGTTTTTTTCTACATCTTTTGACTCTAAGAAATTAACCTATGACTCAAATATGATTGCATTTCTTCATGTGATTTTGACAAAGGCTGTATTTTGGGGTCATACTCTTCCCACAAGCTAGAATTTGGTTTTGCTACACTTGTCTCCTTTCTTCCCATTGTATCCAGCACAATCCTAACACAACCAGCTGAAAGGAGCTGGATGACCAATGCTATTTTTGGTGCACATTTAGAGTGTATCCTTGAATAGGTAAAGTGGCTCTAAGATTGCAGATAAATTTTGCTAACTAAGAACCAAGAGAGAAGTACTGAAAAGCATACTGCATAGTGACATGGTGCAGTGCGGGTCACTGTTGAGATTTCCCTTATTCTAATCCTTCTACCATTACACCCAGATGTTATGTTTTCTTCTAATCATTTTACTGTTTTAATCAGTCTCCTTATTGTATGCACTTTATTCTGCACTTGGTCCATTCTGCCTTTCCATCTAACGTTATCCTAAGGTAATGTAATTCATGTTCCACCTACAGACTGATGAATCTTCATAGATGTTTAGATCCTTGAAAACAGGGATGATTTCCTACCAGTCTTTCCATCTATCTGTCTTACTTTGACAGAATATACTACTTGCTCAGTAACAGTCATTAAACAAAAGGAATTGAAATCTAACTCACAAACTCTTTTCTTTCCCCCCACTTTAGACTTATACATTGAACTGTCTGTTGTGCACAAACTGTAAATGTTCACCTGACATTTCAGTCTCCATTTACTCAAATCACCTTGTCCTGTCCCACCTTTCAAATCACACTCTAAGTTTATTATGCTTGCATTTCTTCTGTCAGTTAAATTTAACATCATCTACCCAATCCTCTTTCATCCTTTACCTACTTTCTGCACCTGATAAAACATTGACTCCTAGAAATTTTAATCTCCATATCTCAATTCTATCCCCTTTTCTACTCACTGCTCTATCATAAATCAGACCCTGACGTATTTCATATGAAATTATTTCTAAACAATGTTCCAGCCTTTAGTCCTATGCCATCTCAAAATTTCCCAGCACAAAACCATAACATATTGAGTATCAATGTCGCAGTGTTGTTCCTACTTTTAAAAATGTTTAAATAACTGATGGAAATAATTTGAATATTGTAGGGTGAATTGACTTTGTTCTCCAGGACCTGGTTGGTAGAAAAATGTTAAGTGTTGGCTCTGGGGTCAGGCTGCCTGGGTTTTCAGTCCATCTCTTCTGCCATTAGTTTTGTGATGTTGTACAATTTATGTGACTATTCTAAAACTTGTTTTCCCCATCTGTAAAACTGTTGTAATAGGATCCTCTCATATAGTTGTTTTGAGGATTTAATGAATGATCTATGTCAAGTGCTTAGAAGAGCTTCAACCACAGGAAAGCACTAAATGAATGTTATCTCTTGTCATTTTCACTCTTTGATTAGGTGGCTTTCTTGGCCTTTGTAACTTTTTATTCATCTTTAACAGCTCAGATATGTATGAGTTTCACAAAGACTAGAAACATTTGTATTCTATTATAATACACGTAACATCATATTTTAAAAACCTCTTTAAGCCTCTGTCAATCCCATTGGAGGCACAGGGAATAAATCTACTTAATCTCCATGTCTCTTACACCCAGAAGAATGTTAGTAAATTGCGCTTTTTTTTTTTTTTTTTTCCTTTTGCTTGGTGCTTCCTAAACAGACTATTTCCTAGTCTTCAACAGTTTCAAGATAAAAATAGAGCCTGGAAAGAATCAGAAACATTTTGAAATTCTTTTCTCACTCTTAGAAAGTTCCATCCTCTTTCAAGTCATTTTGAAACAGGGGATATTACCTTTTCCTCTGAAAAATAGTTCTTTTAGATATTTTCTGGTGTCAGCCACTTTATCCATCTGTATCGTTATCTGGTGGCATTTTCAGTCACCACACTTACCCGAAACAGCAACTATTTTGCTGAAAACAATATTGCTGCAAATAAATTATGGAATCCACACTGCAGTTTTTAATATTTGGTGCAGATAGTACTGATATTTCTCCCTAGAATAGTAACACTTAATCTCCTTGCCTTTTCAAGTAAATGACAGTGATATGAGCTGACTGATGATATTCTTGCTGTCTTTGATATGTTACTATAATTAACTATTAACTAATTAGCAACAGATTTGATACATATATCAAAGTTTTTGTATCTGTTTCTATTGAAACCATTGCTGATACTACTGCAGATGCTTTGAACTAATGAAGTTATAGAAATTCTAGAAAATTTCTTTTCACTGCTGTCTCCATGTGTGTGTATGTGTGTGTAACTGTGAACCACATGCCATCTTGCACATTATGAATCACTGAGGGCTGGGGAGAAAATAAAATGAGAGACATGAAGCGATGATGTAAAATGTTTATAATTTGGGGAGCCTGAGTGGCTCAATCAGTTAAGAATCTGACTCTCGATTTCAGCTCAGGTCATTTTCTCATAGTTCCTGAGTTCGAGCCCTGCATTGGGCTCTGGGTTGACAGCACGGATCCTGCTTGAGATTGTCTGTCTCCCTCTTTCTCTCTCTGCCCCTCCCTGGCACTCACTCTCACTCTCTCTCTCTCTTTCTTCTCTCTCAAAACAAATAAACATTTTTAAAATGGTATTTAAAAATAAAATACAATACAATATTTATATTTACAGCATTGTCTATGTTCCTTAAGCCAAATTGAAATTCTTTACAAGTCTCCACAGTTCTTTATGCAAACACAGCATCCTTGGCTCAGCCACCTTTTTCACTCAGGTTGATAATGTATCTCAGGATAAAGAAATCCTTTGCTCAGATAAGAAGCACTAATAACTAATAAATCACAGGTAATTAAAACTACCATACTTGGATCCCAAGCTCAATAATTAGCTATAAATAGAATACGAGAAATTAATGACTTAGTGTACTAATTTTAGTCACAAACTATGGTCTTTATCATTTATGGAATACAAAGAAGTAAAGAACAGGGGCACTTGGGTGGCTCAGTCAGTTTAGTGTCCAACTTCGGCTCAGGTCATGATCTCAGGGTTCGTGGGTTCGAGCCCCAAGTCGTGTTTTGTACTGACAGCTCAGAGCCTGGAGTCTGCTTCGGATTGTGTCTCTCCTTCTCTTTCTGCCCCTCCCCCGCTTGCGCTCTGTCTCTGTCTCTCAAAAATAAATAAACATAAAAAAATTTGAAAAAAGAAGTAAAGAACAAATCTGTACTGAATTCACTTATATTTTGGAAGAAAGCAAAGGGGTAAAATGTGGAAATAACAACTTAACATTGCCTATGATAAGAATAGAAACAATGAAAGCAGTAAATAATATAGAAATTGAGAGGATGAACATTTCTGAGTGATATTAGGTAGTGCAATATGTTGCATTCATAAATTTAGGAAAATAAAGCAAAATACAGTTGTGTTGAGCCTATAAACTAATGCTATTTTATTCTGAGCAGTCCAATGCATTGTGAAAAATGACTCCAATTATTATAAATCAGAAACATCCATATTTGGACTGAGGAAGAAAATACTTGTACTTTCAAATAAATATACATATTTTTAGTTAACAATCATATTATTCTAAATATTTTGGGGAAAAGTTCAGAATAAGTTAAAATTCACAAATTGTTTTCTGGTATAACAATTTTCAGATATATTCAAATACATTTTAATAGGAAGTGTTTCCAACTCATTCTAACTCAATAAGCTTTTCATTTGCAAAGAAATTTGAGTCCTTTCAGCCTTGACTTAAACTGTAGATAAAATAGTTTTGTGCAACATAGAATAAAGGGCTTTTAAGAGATTTAGAAAATTTACAGATAGAAAATAGCTCATGCAAAGCAGTGTGATGAGATAAATTGTAAAGAATTCAGAACCATACAGATTAATTTTCCTTTAAAATACAAATTGAATATGGAACTATGAGAAAAACAACTTGGGAGAATAAAAGTAGATCACAAAATATTTTAAAAAGTATTTTCAAATATTTCCCATGTATTGTTTTCAGTAAGATAAGTTAAAAGAATCTGCCTAAACATGCACTTTGTTTTAATGTTTGTTAGTCACAATCAAATGATGAGCTTTTATAGTATAAATGTTTCTTAAGTAATTACAGTTGATTCTGAAAATTGTGCTATTGACTACAACTTACATAGGTATTCCCCACAAGACTTGACTATTTTCAAAGTACATACATGCAAAAACTAAGTGAAGATAGATTAAATACATTAGAAAGCAATATGCTAAGATGGTTTATTATGGGTTAGTAATATGGCATAGTGGCAACTCATTCTACCTGGTTCTGTTGACTATTTCTTCTTTTCTAAAGCCCCATCACCTCCTTAAAACATGCCCCTCCAATATATATAATATACTCAAATACTTTAATATCAGGGGAAACATACACTCCACCAGATGTACTATTTAGCTATGTTCAAACAACTGTACTTTACCTACTGCCATTGTCCACAAATATCTTCAAAGAGTAAGCCACACATTTTTTCCTTATTCCAGTTCAAATATACTTCTTCCATATACTCTCCTCCTAAATTTAAGTGTAAAAATAATTTCAAAAATAAGTCACTTATACAAAATGGTTGATAAATTCATTTACTACTATTGGCCACAATTTTATTCAAAGATACTCTCATCTGCACTTATCCCTAAGTGATGGTATTCCTTAAGTTTTACTTGAACTCTCTTCCATTTTCTACTCTACTCTTTCACAGAAATCTCATCCACTTTTACATCTTCAAAGGTCATCTTTGTAATATGATTTGTAAATCAGTGTTTCTTGACACTGTAAATATGACTTGTAAATCAGATTTTTCGCATATAACCAATTTATAATAGGCACATGCATTTTAGATATCTCCACAGGCATCTTGAAATAAAACCTAGTAAACCTGAATTCTCATCTCTTCATCTGGAAAAGTATTTGAGGCATCATTCGTATTTCAACACCTAGCATAGAATCTGACACATTTTTACTTAACAATTATTAGCTGTAACACTTTATTCTAATTAATAATTGGGCATTTTACTATTAATCAATTAAATGTCTCTGTAGACAAATATTGTATTATAAACTTACTTATGCGTGTACATCTTATGTTAACTGCTCTTGCCACAAAAGGAAAAAACAAACAATACACAAAGGAGGAAACTTTCACAGGTGATGAGTGAGTTTATAGCATTGATGGTAATGATGGTTTCACAGATGTATATTTAGCTCAGACACATCAACTAGTATATGTTAAATATCTACAGGTTTTATATGTCCGTCGTGCCTCAATAAATCACCCTTTTAAAAAGTTGTCTTCAGCTTCAGCTTACTTTACCCAATTATGGGAAGTATACTTTGAATACTTTTTTTAAAAATTAAATTTGATGGCATCTGGTCAGTGAGGGTTAGTTGCCCTTCTAGGGAAGCCTATGAAATATAACCAAATCTGCAGTTGTGAACATTAATGGGAATACACTCCAGAGTAAACTTTTGATTCCCTATATACATTACTTCATTGATTTGGGGGAAAAGTTTTAATTTAAATGTTTTATCTATCACCAACCATACTTTGTTCTGCTGTTGCTCAACATAAGTTCTTTAATATTGGATTATTAAAGTTTTATGGACTATTTATAACATAGTATTTCTCTGGTAGACATTGTTGGCCAAGGCATGCTACAATATTAGATTTTTCTATGACATGTAAACATGGTGGCATAATGTGTCTCCTATTTACATTTTGGCAAGTCATTTAAAAAGAGAAAAATTATGGTAATGTAATTAGGATAAATAATAAGCCAATGCTACTAGCTTCATGGCTATATAAAGAGAAGTGAATGAAGCATTTTCAATTAAGCTCATCATATTGGTACTACTTAGACCTGTTTTTCCTCTGGCTATAGACATCAGCTTTATTTGTCTATTTAACTGATTTTATACAGATTTTTAAAAAATACTCATATCACCTTCCTAACATACCAATTAATGCATTAAGTATCAAATCATATGGATGAAAATAGGTTTTTCTATGCAAATTTTGTGACACACTTCTCTATAATTTTATTATATATGGCCATACACCATATGTTTGAAAATAGATCCAAAATAACATGAAAGGAAGAAGTAGAGAGCAGAAAATAAAATACACATATCTCTAATTTATTCATAAAGTTTAGGAAAGCATTTTTAAAAATCCTGGAAAAATATGTGCTACTCTTTAGTCGGAAATTTGTCAGTGTGACATGTCAGTCTTGTCAGAAAATGCAAGTGAAATTTTCACTATCAACTGTAATACAGCTTTAATTTAGAAGACTTGAGTGGTGAGGTAGAGAAGGTTAACATGAGCCCAGTCCTCTCTCCAGCACTGAGGAAGGCATAAAGGAGTGTGTCTGTGTTAAGAGGAAATCTAACATTTTCACTAAGCTCGAATTCAAGTACAAGTAAAGAAAGAATAAAACAATCATGATCTACAAAATATCAGTGTAAAATTTCACTTGTGAACTGTTTAAGGATTTAACAATTTAGTTTTATTTAGATTTTTGTTTTCAATTTTGCAATCAGAAAAATGGCTTGACTGAATTAAATAGCAGGTCCCACTTACAAATTTCAAGATATTTAAGACACCTCTTTGAAAACTGATTTATACCATCCTACAGATTTGTTATTCATGGTTACTATTGCATGTTTACATAAGGCTTACTTATGTAATTTCTGCTAGGACTCATGTGAATAGTATCCATTCTAAACTTTCTTAATGATCTGTACATAGAAGTTTCTTAGCAGGCACTAACAACATTCCTTTTTGCCTTGAATTCTGAAAATATTCAGTATTGAACTATTTTTCTGGAAATGTAGTAGTTAATGAACTCAGATAATTATTTTAGAAGCCTTTCTTTAAAAAAAAGTCTGTAGTTGACTTAGTTTTTTTACTATGAACTATTTGTTATGCTATACTGTTTGCATTTGATCATTAACGTGTTGAGTACACTTTGAGATAGGTATTTTGTTTATCTAAAGACAAGGTATATGTAAATATGAAAGAATTGGAAAAGTGGATTTGAGATAGCCATGGATTTTTTTATGCAATAAATATTGGTGAACATATGAAGTAAATCAAGTGATTGATTGGTACTATACATTTCATCTATTGGAAATTGACTCTAAATTTTTTTCCAATGTTAAATAACTCAGTCACTCAGCTCCTTCTAAAAGAAAATCAAACAAGCACATAAACACAAAGAAAATAAAAATATACAAATATTAATGACTAAAACATCTGAACCAGAAAACTGTTTCAGCATTTCCACAAACATTATTACCTCCTTTATGCCTCGGACACATAGAAATACTAGATTACAAAATAATGGTTAAAAGAGAAGCAAAACAAAAGGAATAAAATCTTGCTTTACAAATTAAAACATAAATTATAGATATGGAAGTGAGGTTGATTAGTTATTGATTAGAAACTGATTGGAAATTGCTGAGCCTATAGACTTATTTGTGAACTTAGAACAGCTGTTCAAAAGCTAAGTTACATTGTCATCATTTTATTGACTTTGATTTTTGAGAAATTCTTACTTTTTTTTTCCCAAAGTGAACCCTACCCTTATATTTTATTAAGATAACAAACATCATAAATTAACTTAGCTGCTTACTTGGATTACAAAAGAAACATGTCTCAATATGAAAGTAAGAAACTATCTACAAATCACTGTCAGTAACAAATTGCAATATACCATGCATACAGGAGTCATACAGAGCAAGAAACTCTCAAACAAAACAAAAATATCTTATACCTTGCAAATCCAATTTTTTCTTTAAAATCATTCGTGAAAAGGATTCTCTCAAGTAAGAATTGACACCTCAATTAATCAAGCATCAGAAAGCTACATTATAGCTATTTACTATACAAAGACATCTTTTCTCCTCTTTTCCTTCTGAATGTCTGTCCCAGAATCACATAGACTCTTTTGCTTCTCTGACACTCCCCATTCCACCATTTCTTCAGGTCGTGAAAACTGAATTTGCTGAAGACCATAAATCTGTTGATATGATGTTGTAAAAATCACACATTTTGGGAGCACCTGGGTGACTCAGTCGTTAAGCATCTGACTTTGGCTCAGGTCATGATCTCACGGTTGGTGAGTTTGAGCCTGTGTCAGGTGAGCATGACTCCCACTTTGGGTGAGCTTGACTTGTGCTTCAGGTGAGCTGATGCCCCAATTCTGGTGAGCTCCAGCCCCACTTAAGGTAAAAACATGAGCCCTGGGTGAGCCCCACTTTGTTCTCTCTCTCTCCCTCTCCCTCTCTCTGCCCCTCGCTCACTTTTGTCCCTCCCCTAAAAAAACAAAAACAAAAACAAACAACAAACAAAAAAAACCACAATATATTTAGTTGCTGACCATCTGCGGTTATTAGACCAGCTGGTAACTGGTTGGTAAATGCCTCCTCTATAAGTTCTTCACTTAGTCCTTCTATAGCTGTGACTGTTCCCCCAATTCTTTTCTTTCCTTTCATAGCCTCTCTGAACTTCTGAATGTATAATTTTAGCGGTTCTACATAACTTTTGAAGCCTAAGGTAGACATGGAAAAGACAATATCTTCTCCACTGTCTTCCATTTTTCTTGATGACATCTTTCACTTGCTTCACCTATAATAAAGCTAATGAATTCATACATTCTTGAACACATTCTTGGGCATCTTTTCCAATCTTTCCCATTTGAGGTATGGCACTTTTCATCATCCTAGGTACATTTCCAATCGGAAAATATATGTGTTTCTCTTTGAAACTTAACTTTGAACCATTTATGTCTTCTTGATCATTCATGCTGTCTTCAGTATCATCATGAGGTAGTATAACATGACTTCCTCCAAAGTAGTGTATAGAATGGATAGTGGAGAAGCATCTATCACTCTATCACATTTATCACAGTAACACTGTCACCATCCATCCCCAGTGCAGCTCTGGTTGGCTCCAATTACCAATCAGCTATTTGGTTGGACAGAGAATGGCTGCTAAGGAACTAGTCCCAGTGTAGAGATGCCAAGTCTTTTTTTTTAATACACTATTTTTTTGAGGAGTAGTGAGAAGAGTAGTCTAAAAATATGAAGAACGATTCCAGATCGATGAACTATTTGATATATCATTGAAGATAAATTATTTAAAACAAAATAAATGAATAAGTAAGTTTATAATAAATAAACAAAAAATAAATAAAAAGCAGTATTACTTCACTTCTGGAGTGCCAAGTGGCTGTACCATGTTAACTCCCACCAGCAATGTGTGAGAGTTCTTCTTGTTCGAATCATTGCCAGCATTACGTGTTGTCAGTGTTCTTGATTTTGGCCATTCTAAAAGTTGTGGAGTGGTATCTTATTGTTTAATTTTCATTTTTCTGATGATGTATGGGACAGGACATTTTTATATGCTTATTTTCCATCTGTATACCTTCTTTGATGAGGTGTCACTTAAGATTTTTGCCCTATTTTTTAATCATATTGTTTATTTGCTGAAGTTTGAATGTTAAGGATTCTATATGTTTTGGATAATAGTCTTTCATTAGATGTGCATCTTGCAAATATTTTCTCCCATTCTGTGGCTTGCCTTCTTATTCTTAGGACATTGTCTTTCACAAAGTAGACCTTCCCCCCCACCTTGGAAATTTATTTATTTATTTATTTATTTATTTTTTTATTTAGAGGAAGGCAGAAGGTGAGGGAGAGAGAATCTTAAGCAGGCTCCACACTTAGCATGAAGCCCAACACGGGGCTCAATCTCATGGCCATGAGATCATGACCTGAGCCGATATCAAGAGTTGGACACTTAACTGACTGAGTCACCCAGACACCCAGAGTAAACATTTTTATGAATTTTAACAAAGCCCAGTGTATACATTATTTCTTTGATGGAGCATGCCATGAGTGTTATATCTAAAAAAATCATCATTTTACCCTAAGCCATCTAGATTTTGTTCTATATTATCTTCTAGGAGTTTTATAGTTTCATATTTTATAATTAGTCTGTGATTTATTAGTAATTTTTGAAGTGTTTGAAGCCTGTGTGTAGATTCAGTTTTTGCATGTGAATGCTCAGTTGTTCCAACATCATTTGTTGAAAAGACTATCTTTTCTCCATCGTATTGTCCTCCTTTCTTTATCAAAGATCACTTGACTGTATGTATGTGTATGTGTATTGACTGTATATATATTTATGTGCATTGCCCGTATGACTATGTATGTATGTATCTATTTCCTGGCACTCTATTCTGTTCGAATGATCTGTCTATTCTTTCACCAATATCACTCTTGTCTTGATTACTTAGCTTTATAGTAATTCTTGATGATGGATAGTATCAATCTTCCAACTTTGTTTTTCTCCTTCAACTAAGCAAATTCTTGATGAAATATAACTTTATAAATTTATCTTATAAGAAAGCTTCAAGAAAAATTAAGAATCATAATATATGATCATTTTTGTGGAAGAAGCCAGCAAATACTCATCACAATAGGGATAAAGGACAGAAAACGACATTTTAGGATTTTTTTTTCTCAAGAATTTGAGAGGAAAACAATTGTAACAACAAAAACAACAAATTAAAGTGTCTCAGGCTAGGGGCACCTGGGTTTCTCAGTCAGTTAAGCGTCTGACCTGCTCAGGTCATGATCTCCCCATACGTGAGTTCAAGCCATGGGCCAGGCGCTGTACTGACAGCTCAGAACCTGGAACCTGCTTCTCATTCTGTGTCTCCCTCTCTCTCTGCCTCTCCCCAATCACACCGTCAATATCTCTCTCTCTCTCTCTCTCTCTCTCTCTCAAAAGTAAATAAACATAAAAAAATTAAAATCTCTCAGGGTAGTGTTGGGGAATTCTGCTATAAATATAATGAATGACTTAATAAAATAAAGGCAAAAATGCTCATAAGGATAGATAAAGTGTAAAGTTACCACAATAATGACGTACTTAGAAACAGGTGAAATGCATGGAAAATAATAGGAGTGACATGTAGAGGTCGCTTTTAGGCAACAGACTTGAGCCATGGAATGTAAAAAGGGCCCACAGGACCACCTGGCTGCTTACTAACAGCCCATCAGGCGACCCACCTCAAAATATCCATAAGCCCTGACTAACCAATGGGCTATTTACAATCATGCACACAAACCAAAGAAGGGAAAATCCATTATGTCCCCAGCTGCCTCACCTTCTTCCTTTAAATAAAGCCCCCACCCACTGCCTTGTTGCAGACAATGACTCTGCTGTCTTGTCCACTGCTCCCTTCCAGTGTATCCACTAAACTTCTATCTCCTTTGTTTTGCCTCAGGTGAGTTCTTTCACCACCAGCGTGTGTCACTGGCTTCCACCAGATCAATGGTCACCCCACTTTTGGGGGCTCCCGTCCAATCCAGGAGACACCACATGACACATTTTAAAAACGGGAAAATGCAATGTAATGGCTTTAGGCCTTGTACAAATCAATATTTATCAGGTTTGTTGATTGTAAAGATGAGGATTTGCAAGGACTCAGGATTAGGATCGGATCTTTTATGAGAAGAAATATATACATTTATTCTAATCTCAACTATCTGGACATTTAGTCAGTCCCATTTTACTCCCATGCTGGACACAATTTTAGAGAAATTAAACTTTCTTTTAACACAATTATTGGAGGAAGGTATGGTTGTTCTTTGGGCGTCAGCTAAGGCAACAAGTGCCAAGATTCCTTTTAAGGACGATAATACAGTTTAGTCTGGGGTTGGTTGGTGTGTTTGCACTTTTTTGGCCCAGTTATGATATCCTGAAAAAGGCCAGGTAGCTTCTTGAACAGTTCATTAGGTCCACACCTCGATCACGTCCTTTATTGGGCTTTCATAGATAGGAACCCTAAGTATCAGCCCAGGAAACAAGCAGCACACAACCAGGGCAATCCCTATGCCCCAGGGTCCACCAAAATTATTCAAATAAGCCAACCCTCAGGGAGCCTGGGAAAGCTGAGTAACAGGACTCTGCTTGATGCATACCAACTTTCAGTTACCCTCTCCAAAGGCACCTCCCTGTATGGTCCTGCCTGACAGCCTTTTTGTTTGGGGCTGCAATATAGAGTTCTGCCTTCTAGCTTTTCAAGTGCCATTGTGTTCTGTCCTGACAGCGAAAGAATCCTTAAATCTTATGAAACAAGGAAGAACACTTTCGACACATACCGAGTGCAGTGAGTGTCATGCTCTAAACTGAAAAACAAACAAAAAAGATCTAGTCCTAGTCCCATAGGTTAATAGGATACTTGGGTTGACTATAGAATTTCAGAGTGACATAATATACACTCTTTAGAAAACAGTTATAGAGACAAAAGAGGACACAATATAATTAAATATCCATATGGTATTCATTATTTCAAAGAAAAAGGGAATTGGGGTTAAGAAATGGGGTCGCTGGGGCGCCTGGGTGGCTTAGTTGGTTAAGTGTCTGACTTTGGCTCAGGTCATGATCATGCAGTTTGTGAGTTAGAGCCCTGCATCGGGCTCTGTGCTGACAGCTTGGAGCCTGGAGCCTGCTTCGGATTCTGTGTCTCCCTTTCTCTCTGCCCCTCCCCTGCTCATGCTCTGCCTCTGTCTTTCAAAAATAAATGTTTAAAAAAATTGGAGAAAAAAAAAAAGAAATGGGGTCTCTCCTGGGCACCTGGGTGGCTCAGTCAGTTGGGCATCCAACTTCAGCTCAGGTCATGATCTCATGCTTCATGAGTTCAAGCCCTAAGATGGGCTCTGTGCTGACAGCTTGGAGTCTGGAACCTGCTTCAGATTCCGTGTCTCCCTCTCTCTCTGCCCCTCCCCAACTTGTGCTCTGTTTCTCAAAAATGAATAAACATTAAAAAAAGAAGAAGAAGAAGAAGAAGAAATGGGGTCTCTCCTGACTATGTTAATGAGGGTATAGCATTGGAGAGACCTAAAGACCTGACTGCTCTAATGACAATGATTGATTAGAGACCTCATTATATATTCTAAAAGTAATCTAAAATAAATCAGATTATTGGACTTCTAATTGGTCATAGAGCAATTTAGACTTTAGCATGGAAATGGCTTCAAATATTCTGAAATTCTATTTGAAAATTTATTTTTTCAATAACGTTCTGACCCATAGAAATGACAACCTTCTGCACAAGAATTATTAATATTCTTTCACATTGAACTTAAGACTTTGCCACCTCGTCTAATCCAAAAGTCTTCTTATATCTGTTCTACCATTTCAAAGATTTGGGTATTGGGGCGCCTGGGTGGCTCGGTCGGTTAAGCGTCCGACTTTGGCTCAGGTCACGATCTCGCGGTCCGTGAGTTCGAGCCTCGCGTCGGGCTCTGTGCTGACAGCTCAGAGCCTGGAGCCTGTTTCAGATTCTGTGTCTCCCTCTCTCTCTGCCCCTCCCCTGTTCATGCTTTGTCTCTCTCTGTCTCAAAAATAAATAAACGTTAAAAAATTTTTGAAAAAAAAAAAGATTTGGGTATTACTATCAAAGCATTCAAATAGTTTATTAATTTATGTTTCTTGGTCATATATGCAATAATCTGCTACATAAATTAGTGTGACTTTTTTCTTTTTACTAGATTAATGAGTTTTATCATGTTTTACTTGAATCCACTCAGTAAAATAGAAACAAATACATCCACTTTATCATTAATGCCTATTTTTCAACAATGGCTTTCTTTGTTTTTCATTTCTTAGGTGTTTTCCATACATTTTTACATGTATTAATATTAATATAAATACTCCTTCTAGATCTTCTCATAAAATAGCAACAAGTGTTTTTGCGCTTATAAAATTGATTCTTGTACAAGATTATGAATCAGCTATTGAATTCCCTTTTGAGTTCTTCCCTGACTTCAGAGTACATTTTTAAGATTGTAAATCAGTTGAAATTAGCTATGTAATATAAAAATAACAAGTTGGTGTTTCTTTAGATATATTCCCCACTTTTAGTTTGACATAAAAGGTGGCTACCAAACAGAAATATATTACTTATATATGCCCCTCCTGCATTAGAAATACAGTCCCTTGCCCCCAAAAATAGACAAACATAAGACAGAATAGACATCCCATTCTGAAGATAAAATAATTCATTCACAGAATAATGGTTATTCTTGAGCCAGTCGTCTCTAATGATTTGAGAGTGCAGGCTTCTATAAGAATATCATCTTCACATAATGTAGAACATACACTAAAAATTCTAGAGAATTCTGAAACCTGTTAACCTAACATTGAGTATTAGCTACCTGGGTGGTCTCTTTGCTCCGTGCAGTACACGTCATAATGTCTCAAGTGCTTTGAGTAATTTCTCTCACCCTGCATTCTCTATCAATGGTCAAATTAGTTATTTTTTAAACTGAATCCAGTACTCTGTTAGATGCCATCTTTTTTTTTTTCATCCATGTTGTTCATCTTTCTCTTTATTGTGGCTATTTTTACAGTCCATTTATTTAAACTACAATTTCGGGAATATTTGTCAATCTTCTCTTACTGTCTTTTGGTCACTGTCCACATCTTGCATTTACATGTATCCTGCTATTCTATTTTGTATAAGAGAACCATTGAGAATGCTGGTGATATTGATGTCACACGGAGAAGTTTTTCTGTGTTATAATTTGAAGAGTTGAACTTTTCAGTGCAGTTAGTAAGTGAATTGGGTTTATACTGGGTTGAGAAGGGAGATGTAAAATTTCAATAGAAAAAAAAACAGGATAATAAAAGCATAAGTTAATCGTTTGTAAAAGTCCAAGGAAGTAAATTTCAATATACAGATTAAGTAGGTAATTGCCTAGGAAAATATGCTTTAGCAAAAACTGACCCCATCCAACGTAGAAAACTTAAAACAATTTCAACAGAAAACCTAGAAAGAATTATCAATCAATTATTTCTCTTAAAGCACTTCTATATTACATGGGTGTAGGTATATGCTTTCTAACTATGTATCAAAATTCAGATGTAATAACAAAAAAAATATTTAAGTTAGACAACCAAAAACTTCATATGGAAAACAAAAGTCATTACCAAACCAAAAGATATAAAACAAACTGGGGAGAAAATGTTTGTGACATCTATTGCATATAAACGAATAATCCCCCTATATTTTTTAAAGCTACCTCCTATTTATTTATACTTAATATCATTCATATATATAATATTTATTATTATATATAATCTTGTATTGGTCCTTTTTCTCTAGAGAACCCTCACTAATATAATCCTTCCTAGATTTCTACAGGTGAAAAATATATTGAAATTTTGCTCAAAGGGCATATTTCCCAGTATAATTTTCACAACTTACCAAAGAGAGTCAAGGGATGTATGAAAAAAAAAATAGATATAGAACACAACCCAAAGTCATGGTGTATGATGAAGTGGTGAATTACTCCCAGGGAGCAGAAGCGGGGCTTAATCAAGGGATACATCCTATTGGTGTAGGATACTTGGCAACAATTACCTAGTGGCATCAAAAAATTATTATGGAACAGTACTGCCATGTACCTACCATTCTCTTATGTTTCAAAGAGCAGTGTTTATTACAGCCGTTAACTACTGTTTGTTGGGGGTTGAGCATAATGTCTTGCCCTTTTTAGTTTGAAATCTCCAAATCAGGAGAAGCTGTGCCTGGCGCTGATGTAGATGACACACAGAGCAATAGTGATGAGCGGTGGATGAGATAATTGAGGTTTCTGGAAGAGGACTGAGACTATTTTGTGATATGGGAGAGTCATGAATAATTTCAGCTGAGGTTTGACTATATGGCATATTAATGTCCCCAGTTTTTAGCCCCTGCTTGTAATCACACCATTTGCCTTACAAACTTTCAGTGCCCTTCCACTTTGACTCTAGCCTGGTCTTATGACTTGTTCTGGGGATGGACTATTGGCCAGATGTATAAAGGGCTTACACATTTCTGCTTTTGCCATTACTCTCTGCCATTGCTGTCAGATGGACTTTCTCAAGATATCCAAGTCATTCCAGGAAGGAGGAAGAGCAACACATGGAACAGAATCAAATTACCCCAATCGTCTGAGCCACCATCATCCTAGATTATTTGTCAGATAGCCAATTCTCAGATGTGATCAAATCAACCCAAGTTCAACAGAGGCATCTGGTTGACCTCCCTAGATGTGTTCCTAATATATGCTTATTTTCTTACCTAACTGAGGTTTTGACACCACTAGTTTTTAATGAACCATCATCATATATTTATGTACAGAACCACCTTATTCTTATATCAAAACAGAGTACATTATTTGAAAAGCTATTACCTAGTAATATTGTCATTATTCTAAGCTGGATATAAGTAGTTTGATTTTGAACTACTCTAGGTGTTCTATTTCATTTTAATTACCTTGTATCATATATTGACTTTAGAAAATAACCAATTTTTAAGTGACTACTCATTTTTAGGTAGTATATCTTTTGAAACACAAGGGTACAAAATAATGAATTTTAAATAGAAAAGCTACCTAAGCGTAAAACCATTTTGCAAAATATTTATGTAGCCATACATACTTTTGTTTCCTAGAAAAGGTCATTTGACTACAAATATGATATTTTTGAAAGTGTGACTGTGGTAAAATAAAATTTTAAACCGTTTATCACATAGTAATAAAAGTCCATTATTTATCCTCATTCTCATTATCAGTTAATTCGGTCATGTCTGTGTAATTATTAAATCTGAATATGACCTTCTTGTCTTTCTGGCAATTAGCTTTTTTCTGCATATGTATGCATAAGATATGACATTTTTTTTTAAATTTTACATTGAAAGGTGCATTACTTAAATGGAAATTCTATAATTTATATTTAGGGATATAAAGCTCATTTCCTCCGCATTTAATTAATGCATGTTGTTTTACATTAAGAGCACAGATTCATGACACAATTATTGCATGCTTTCTTTAGACCAAGCCCTATGCTAAGGATATAAGGATATATCTGATGAAGAATACAGTTTCTACCCATTTCTACTCAGATACACTATCCAACTGATGCAGGCCAAATGACAATTCTCCTGCCATCAGAAGTACCCACGAAGAAACACAAAAAGTGCTCTCACTTAAAGGGAGCCATGTCAAAATCTTTTTTTTTTTTAACTTTTTTAGCACTTACTTATTTTTGAGAGACAAAGAGAGAGTGTGAGCAGGGGGGGGGAACAGAGAGAGAAGACACAGAATCTGAAGCAGGCTCCAGGCCCTTAGCAAGCTGTCAGCACAGAGCCCGGCCCAGGGCTCAAACCCACGAATCATGAGATCATGACCTGAGCTGAGGTCCGACGCTTAACTTACTGAACCACCCAGCCTTCCTGAACCATGTCAAACTGTAAGGAACTTCCTTTCAAAGTGCTGTCCCCAGATAAGAATGAGAATGGTTAGTTTCTACAGTTCTCTAGCCACCAAGTAGTAGGGAGAGGCAATAGTGTCCTTTCTTCTGACACCACAAATTTTTATCTGTGACTTTCTTTAGTATTAAATTGGGAAGCATGTCCTCTATCCTCAGCTGTGTATTCTAGTTGCCAATTTTGGAATAATTAGAAACTCTACTCACCATTCACGATTATGTAAAACACTGAAATTTCAGGCTTTGTAAAATAAGTGGATGCTGGCCTTAGGTGTCTTTTTTTTAAATTTTGTTTGTTTTGTTTCGTTTGGTGTGGTTTGTTTTTAATACAAAGAGATCCAACTAAAAAGAAATAAGAAACAATCAGGTGTTAAAATGAAGTTATATATAAGTTATAAAGACAGCATATCAGTTTTCTATTGTTGCTGTTACAAATGACCACAAGTTTCGTGGCTTAAAACAATACAGACTTAATGTCTTCAATTCTATAAGTTAGAAGTCTAACACAGGTCTCATTGGGCTAAAATCAATGAGTAGGTGAGGCTGCATTCCTTTTTGGAGGCTTTAAGAGAGAATCCATTTGTTTGCGTTTCCAGTTTCTTGAGGTCACAACATTCCTTGGCCCTTTCCTTCCATAGCTCCCTATGACCATAGCTATGACGATTGCCACCTCTGGGTAGCTGGGATTGATTGATTCTTTGCTTTTAAGAATTCATGAGATTATTTTAGGACCACCAGGATAATCTAAGATAATTTTCTTATCTTGGTTTTAATCTTAATCATATATACTAAATCCCTTTTGACATGTCAAGGTAATATATTCACAGTTTCCTGGAATTAAGACATTGGGATTTTGAGGAACCAATATTTTTCCTACCACAGACCTGTTAAAGAAAGCAGTGAATGGAGTGCCTGGGTGGTTCAGTCAGTTGAGCCTCCGACTTAGGCTCAAGTCACGATCTCGCGGTTCATGAGTTTGAACCCAGCGTCAGGCTCTGTGCTGACAGCTCAGAACCTGAAGTCTGCTTCAGATTGTGTATCTCCCTCTCTCTCTGCTCCTCTGCCCACGCTCTGTCTCTTTCTCTCTAAAATAAAAATAAACGTAAAAAAAAATTAAGAAAGCATTGGTGTATTCACCTAAAGCATCAAAATACACTACAGAACTGAGAGACAGAGACAGAGAGAGAGAGAGAGAGAGAGAGAGAGAGAGAGAGAAAGGATCTTTCCCAGACATACTGCCTTAGGATCTTCAGTGCTGGGTCCTCCCATGTTCATTTTAAATATTTCTGCTAATTGACAGGCATGGGGACAAAAATATGATAGTGTTTAAATAAAGACAGTACTTTAGGGGAAAATGCACAATAAATATATCTATCATATTATGCCACTTAAAATATTTTTCCACTCGAATTCAAAGTGCTATGAAAAATTGTATGATGTGATCACACAAACATGCATATATATAACCCTAGACTTAACATGTGTGCATTCTCTTAAAAAAAAAGTCAATACCACTGCAAAAATGCAAATTTGTCATATGTTTGGAGATTTGCATATGTAGCATGAGCTGTTCTGGCAGTGTAAGAAAAACTTGGACTTGCCCGTGGGTGTAGAAGAAATGTTAATGGTATCTACTTCCAGATAACCATATCAGTGAGAATATGAGCAAAAGAACTTCAGTTTGTCACTGAAATGTAGAAGAGGGGTTAGCTCTGAAGAAACGCATAATAACGATTGATGAGGATGATGGGGGCATGGGATAAAGTCTATCCCACTTCTGTGCCATATAGATTGGTATTTAAGCCCCACGGAGAGAAGTGCTATGGGCAGAAGATAACAGATGTGAGGGACAGTATAGAAGCGGATGCTATCTTTTGGAAAATGGCTGAATTTAAACCTTAGCCTCAAAACCTTAACACAAGATATGTCACATAACCTTTAGTTTGTACTTCATTCCTCTCACCTGTAAATGACACAATACTTTTACCTGTTGGAATGAAAACTGCCAGCTAATGTGAAACCTCAACAGGTAGATAAATTGGCTCTTCTTTCACCTTGAAGGGAAAAATAAGCCGAAAAAAAAAAGTGTGTACAAGCAGCCAATTGAGAATCATCCCTGTGACACAAATATGACTGAGAGTATTTCTTTCCCATGTAAGACAGATTGCCTCAGTGTAGCTGTCATTTTTTTCGGAAGGAAGAAAATAGGATGCAAAGTAAGGCAAGGAAAGGAATTACATTTTGGAGCTTTGTCTAGTACAGAATTCCAGTATGGTTACTGGCGCATGGTACTTACTAGGAACAAGTAAATTAGAAACCTACTATTCTTCTAAGGGAATGTCAATGAAACTAGCTACTGGAAGTCAAATATATCTTGACTATACAGGTTTTAACTGAACTCAAGTTCTCAAACTTGCATGCCTGGGAGGCTGTCTATGGAAGCCTCACATACCAGAGGCAGCCTTCTGTCTCAATATTCACTTTGTGTGGCCTGAGAGGAAAGGACAAGAGATGTCCAAGAAAGGTGAGCAAGGGGCTCCAAAAGGAAACAAATGAGAGAATTTTCTCAGAGAGCAAAGTTAGGTTGCAATCAAGGATCTTTTCAATGCCAGTTGGCAGGACTTTACCATTGCATTGGAGTTTCTCTCTACTTCATTTTCAGAATGAAGTTAGTTGCAATGATCTTGCTCCTACTCTACCATTGAGTATTGTATAAGTTGAGAACAAATTACTAGTCTTCTTCATTCCTATATTCTACATCATAGCTCCATTTAATTGAATACAGAAACTTGTTAGATATACCCTGAGTCTTTATCAGAGAATGAACATATTCCGTGTGCAGAAAAATGATGAAATTGGGATTTGACGAATAGAAGGGCAAACTGTAATAAGAGACTGGTGGCACAGAAAATAGACCATTTTCCCTGTGCTCAAAAGGCTCCCTGTTTTCTGAGTCATTACCATGTGACAGAGTTAGAACTGGTGAAATTAGAGCAAAGTCTGGCTTATCATAACTTCCTGAATATGACTCTTTCACTTCCCAATCTGCTGATTGGATATTGATGTCCCCAGCAATATTGTCTTGAAATGGGAAGAACTTTTATCAGCCTGGTGTCCTGAATAGATTGGATGGAACTGAGTCCAAATCAGGAAGCCCTCATTTAGAATTCACATGAATAAGATTAATTCTATTGTGTTAAGTGAGCCACTAAGATTTGGGGCCTTATCTATTATAGAAACTCATTATTATTTTACCTAATTATTCTGTTGTATGGAGCTGTTGAGAGAATCACGTGAGCTAATGTATTTAAATCCTCAGTTAATAGTGCTTACACTTTTACTAAAATGTGTGTGACATTTTACAACTTGGGACACCTGCAGTGCTACCTTGGTTTGTCAAAGAAATGTGAATATTTCATTAAGAATCCTATGCAATCTACAATTAATAAAATAAGGGAAAAGTTTTATTTAGTGAAATATATGAAGTCATGAATCTGGCAAGAATTGTTAAACATTAAATTGTGATGATGGCTAATGTTTAAACAATTTTAGAATTAATCCATTTATGTGACTTCTGGTTTCTGAGCATCTCTAAAACGCCAGAACATAAAATTGAAAGGATTAATTCACAACTTTTAAAGTTCTCAATATTTTTAGTACAGAACCTTGTTTTATCCTATTCATGTAACGTTAGTATATCGGTGATTATCCACTGAACAGGAACATCTGATTTTCCAAATATATGAAAATAAGATTGTATTTTTCATGAGAAATTTTACATTATACATTAAAATGAGTATTTTAAATAAGAATATGTCTTCCCAAGTATTATGTAAACAGGTCAGCATAACTGTAGAAAAATAAATTTTATCAAGTATTGAGCAATTCTTCTTCATTTAATACTTGGTTGTCTTTTCTAACACTTCACAGGATATGCCATTGGTAGTTGGTACGTTAGCATGTTTAATCAAACATCAGTGTAGTTTAGGTATACTAATATTAAGCTTGAGCAGAACACCTTGGAGTGAGCTTTACTGCTTAAACTGTGGATAGGTCACACATTCTTAGCATATTATAATGTTTCAAAAATAATTACATTTTCCTTGTCAGTTGGGTAAATAGAAAGATAAGATCTGTAACACACACAATTAAATTTAACCTTCTTAATGGAATATTAGTGATCTGGGATTTATTTTCAACATTTATTAAAAAGGTATTCCTTATAGGGGCGCCTGGGTGGCTCAGTCGGTTAAGCGTCCGACTTCAGCTCAGGTCACGATCTCGTGGTCCGTGAGTTCGGGCCCTGCGTCAGGCTCTGGGCTGATGGCTCAGAGCCTGGAGCCTGCTTCCGATTCTGTGTCTCCCTCTCTCTCTGCCCCTCCCCCGTTCATGTTCTGTCTCTGTCTCAAAAATAAATAAACATTAAAAAAAATAAATTTAAAAAAAAGGTATTCCTTATATACATATTTGTATAAATTATTCAGTGTAGAAAACTGTGACCCAGTTCTGGAGTTCTAGACATATATAACTTCATGCTTTTCAGATGGCCTCATGTAAATTTTCAAATGTCGACTCATACATGCCACATAAAAATGGGTATTCATTTTTCTTTAGTTTTCTCTATTGATTATTTATTTCATTCATCTTCCCATTCAATAACTATTTACAAAGTATCTCTTTCCTGCAAAATATCTTTATCTTGAACAATACATATAGACTGGACAGAAAAACACAGTTGGAACAGTCCACAACAGCTGATCTAATGTAAGTACACTTGACCTTGTCAAACCTTATTTCCATTTACCAAATGTATCTTTTTAAAAAAGATAAAATACTCAAACTTGAAATGTTTAGGCATCTATATATCTCTACATTTTCAGAGAAAGTCCATCATAAATGATTCTTGGGAAGCATACAATGGTGATAATTGATGTGCAGAATGAGAAGCTCTTCTGAATGTGTTAAAGATTCACTCAGCCATAAGAGATACTTCCAATTTGGTTATCACCATTAACTCCAATAGTTTCATTTAAAACCATATAAAATAAATTTTAAAAAAACGATTAAAAGGTAATTTTATTCTGTACTTCTATTTCCATTGTGCATTGAAACAGATATCTTAATAATATTAACTGTACTAGAAACTGTAGTTAAGCTGATTGACAAAGATAAATGACTAAATTTTATGAAAAGGATGGCATCGCCATGTGGACTTAGAATGTCCTAACATGACAGTTTCGATACTGACCTGTATATCCTGGGAAGCCAAAGTATTACATGCAATGTATTGAAATATGATACCTACCTTAAACTTCCAGAATTGTACTTAAAACACTACTTCACAAAACTGGACTTTGATATGGTAAAAGTCAGTCAAAGAGAAAATGAAATATGTTGCAGAGCTTAGAAGAAACTGAACTGAAAGCCTGCATAAAAAATTCAATTCTATGTCGTTGTGAGTATGCTATAATAAGCTATAAACTGGCTGTGGAGGATGTACTTTACACAGCGTAATTTTCCATGAGTGCATTCTCAGGAGAACAGTGTCACCTAATACTAATATTATTTGGTAGAAAGTGACCGTGCAGGAGTGGGGGTGGTAATATCTGACTCCTTACAAAAGACCAGAGCTTTGAGTTTCGTGTTTGGCATTAAACATCCATGGTGTAGGAATATCTTGTTCATGCCTTTTCCATTCCTGGGAAAGCAAAGAACTATGGCAGGGACTTCTAGCTATGTGGTTATATCCACTTCCTTCTTTATTTGTGGACTCTCAAGTTTCATCTTGAGTAATGCAGCATGTTGTGGCTATGTATCCAAATTCTTGTACCAGTATACCACTTATGGGTCACTTCTAAATAAGAATGAACATCTTTTACCCTACTTTTTTATCTCTTAGCAAGTTCTGGGGTGTCATAGACTCTAAATATGAAGTTCTCTTTTGGCCAGCAAAAGAGCAGGATGCAGGATGAAAGGCAAGAGATGGCTAATGTCCCGGAAAAGACAAAAGCCCCAAATAAGTGTCCTTGCCCCATATTTATTAGGATCAGAAGGCTCACAAATGTGAGGTCATGCACCAGGAAACAATGAATTGGTGAACATTAACTCATGGGCATGAGGGAAAGGGGGGTTTTGAAGATATACGGTGTTTGGGGTTTGGGTCAATATGAAACAAAATCCTGGTGCCCTGCAGATGGGCAGATGGTTGTTAACGGAGACAGGAGGCACTGTATCTCTTTATCTTAGTTAGCCTAGGGTATAAGGCAGATAGGGGAAATAACCTCGGGGTTAACAAGGCACCTTTTCTTTTGTTAACCAGCTCTGGGATTGTCACCTGCAGCACAGCAGTCTATACCTCAATTTACCTGTTAACCTAACTTGGTCCTTCCCTCCTGTGAAAGTAGCTTTCTGCTATACTACTAAATTGTGGGGTGCTTCCTCCCTGAAGGCCTAATCTTGCTTACCTCATATAACTTTGTATTGGGTGCCTTTGTGCCCCTCTCTATTCTGGGGCCTTTGTCCCTCCCTCTCTATTCTGGGGGCTCTGCACCCCCTCCCTATTCTATTCTGGGGCCTTTGCCCTCCCTATTCTGGGGACTTTGCCCCTCCCTCTCTATTCTGGGGTCCTAATCTTGTTTACCCAAACTCAGGTGTGATCCTATGGCTTTGTAATCCTTTAAGCCTTGTTAACCCATTGGTGTAAGCCCAGGGAATTCCTAAGCTTATTCCCCACACTGCAGGAAGATGAAAACCATGGCATCCACTGTGAACATAGAGATTGAAACAGCAGTATATTTACAATGGAAGAGCTGCTATACTAACCAGGAACATTTTCATTTGAACCATTCCATTAGAGAGAAATAAACTTCTATTCTTCTATAAGCCACAGCTTTGTGTGTGTGTCTCCTCTTCCCACAACTAACACGGAGGAATAGCTATGAGTTGAATCAAGAATTGCGAAGAACTATTAGAAGTTTGATTGTGATAAGCTGTGTCCACCTTAAAGGGCAGATTGCCTCCGGGCATGACTTGAAATGAATGAGAATCAAGTAACTGATCCCTGTTCCGGTATTGCCTACTTACCCCCAACCACCCTAAATAAAACACAATGGATTTTAGCTATATCAGAGTTAAAGCCACTTACAGAGATCAATTATAAACATTGTATAAAATGCACAAATAAATTATTTGAAGGCCTCAGAGTACAGCCAAGATAACTAAACTCAAGTGACCAATACCTCATAGAAAAGGATGGTGTTATAAGTCACACATTTCCCACTGCTATTTCATCCAGGGCATGTGTGGATTAACAGTGCAGGGAATGGAAAATGAGGAGGAAAGAGTATTCTTAGATTTTTGGCCTTTTCATTGCAATGATAGATAAAAACTGAACTTCCAGATTGTCAAAGTGACCTAATTTGAAAGGGTTAAATAACATAAACACAAGGAAGAGATTAGCCTGATATTCTGCATATCATTTGCCATGGATGCATATGTGAATATTTAAGTTGATGACACTGTATGACTATGAGTCAAAATAGATTTAAAGGGAGAAATATTATATGATATAAAAAGGAACATTTAGCTATGATTAAAGGTTCAATTTTAAAAGCTATAAAAATCCTAAATTTTAATGCAGCTAATAACTTAACTTTAAAATATATAATAAAGCAACAACTGACTAAAGTAAAGTTGAAATTGAAAGATATTGAATCATAATTGGAGATATTGATGCAACTTACACCACAGTACAAAGTCAGACAAAAACTCAAGACAGATAATGTTTGAATATCAAGATTAAGAAACTTGATGAAGAGGGCACCTTTTGGGATGAGCACTGGGTGTTGTATGGAAATCAATTTGACAATAAATTTCATATATTGAAAAAAAAAAGAAACTTGATAAAAGTCATACCAACAGAAGGTGGGAACTTTTAATGTGGATTAAATTCTGGGAAAATATAAATTTATTTAAAAACAAAACCATCCTGGGACTAATTATTAACCAGAGTGAAAACAATCTAAAAATTACTACTGAAGATGTGACACAATAGTGTAAGCAACATAGTTCTAAATATGTTACATGCTATGTTTCATTGAAGAATTCACAAAACATTTTGAATCTAATAATATTTTGGATCAAATAATAATGCAAGTAAAATGTGTATATTTTATATACATAAAATATTTTGAATCAAATAATGCAAGCAAAATGCATCATACCTTGTGGGAACCTGCAGAGTCTGTCTTCAGTGGGAGAGACTTAAGCGCCTGTCAGGAACTCTATGATTTAAACCTGTAACTACCAAAGTGCAGTAAGTTGAATGGTAGCCCTCAAAGGATATGTCTACAACCTAATTCCCAGAACCTGAGATTCTTACCTTATTTAGAATAAGGGTCTTTATAGGTGTGATTAAGTTAAGAATCTTGAAATAAAGAGAACATCCTGTGTACCCCCTTGGTCCCTTAGTCCAATATCAAGTTCCCTTGTAGGAGATCCACAAGGGAGCTGTGACAGACAGAAGAGGAAGGAGCAATGTGACTACAGAGGAAGAGATTGGAGGGATGAATCCCCAGGTTGGAAAGCCAGAAACCACCAGAAACTGGAAAAGGCAAAGATTCAAGCCTCCCGAAGAGACTTTTGAGGTTGAACAGCCTTTTCAACACCTTGAGTTTGGTTTTCTGGCATCTGGAACCATGAGAGAATAAATTTCTGTTGTTTGAAGCCACCAAATTAGTTATAGCAGCCACAGGAAACGAATATAGTAGTAAATAGTATACAAAGCTAGAAAAAGCAAAGCAAAATGGTTCCAAGAGAAGTAGAAGGGAATTATGATAAATATGAGATCAGAAATCAATTTTTAAAGGGGCACCTGGGTGGCTCAATCGGTTAAGTGTCTGACTCTTGATGTCAGATCAGGTCATGATCTCATGGTTTGGGGGTTCAAACCCGGTGCTGGGCTCTGTGCTGACAACACGGCGCCTGCTTGGCATTCCGTCTCCCCCTCTCTCTCTCTGCCCTTCCCCCCTCTCTGTCTCTCCAAATAAATAAATAAACTTAAAAAAAAGAAAACACATTTTAAAAACAAAAATTTATTAAAAAAATCAAATGTATTCTATTAATAAAGCTGAAAATAAAATATTTTCTCTACAGGAATAAAAAGAAATATTTATAAATATATCTTACAAATATAAAAAAATAAAAATTACGAAAATTTAAAAAATGTGTATGGAAAATTTTTCTCAAAAATTCAATATAATTGACATAAGAATAAGAAATCTGATGGGGTTCCTGACTTTGGTTCAGGTCATGATCTTATGGTTCGTGAGTGCAAGCCCTGCATCAGGCTCTGTGCTGACAGCTCGGAGCCTGGAGCCTGTTTCAGATTCTGTGTCTCCCTCTCTCTGCCCCTCTCCTGCTTGCACTCTCTCTCCCTTTCTCTCAAAAATAAACATTAAAAATTACAAAAAAAAAAAGAAATATGAATAATCCTCTACCTATTAATAAACTATAATTCATCATTTTATACCTTCTCAAAAAGAAAACTCTAGTCTTGGATAAACTTCATTGTAGATTCCTTCAAACATTTAAGGGAAAAACACCTGCTTTACACAAATTCATCTAGATAATGAAAAAAAATACTTCTCCCATTTTATTTTGCAAGGTAGCAGAACATGTATTTAAATTAGGATTAGGGACACCTGAGTGGCTTAGTCGATTAGCGTCTGACTCTTGATTTTGGCTCAGGTCATGATCTCATGTTTCATGAATTGGAACCCTGTGTCGGGCTGTACGTTGAGGCTGCCGAGCCTGCTTAGAATTCTGTCTCTTGACCTCTCTCTCTCTCTCTACTCTCCCCACACTCATTCTCTCTCTCTCAAAAATACATAAACTTTGGGGCGCCTGGGTGGCTCAGTCGGTTAAGTGGCCGACTTCGGCTCAGGTCATGATCTCACAGTCCGTGAGTTCGAGCCCCGCGTCGGGCTCTGTGCTGACAGCTCAGAGACTGGAGCCTGCTTCAGATTCTGTGTCTCCCTCTCTCTCTGACCCTCTCTCGTACATGCTCTGTCTCTCTCTGTCTCAAAAATAAATGAACATTAAAAAAAATACATAAACTTTAACAAATAATATAAAGTAATAATAAACTATTGACTGCATCTACAAATAAGATACTCATGCAAAAAAAAATCCCATAAAATTTAAAACATATAGTGTGTACTTGATTCTGTCACCTCTCTCATTGTCTTACATCCATATGGCTGTTAACTTTTTTCATGTTTCTTTGAACAGACCTCACTGCTTAATATTAAGTTTCACTTGACTAAATAGCTTCATGACTCCATCTTCTTTACACCAGCACAGGGTACACATAATTATCAAAAGTGACATAATTGTGTCCCTACTTAATAATATTTTTGGTTATTAGAATCTTAATTCTGAGCTTTATCATTTAGAACTTTTACAATTTGATCTTTATCTTTTTATTCTTCATTATTTAGCTAATCTTTCAGACCCCACTACCTGCCAAGTCACCCACATTAAACATCTCAGCATCCCACAATAGTGACTAATTCACACATCAGCACATCAACTAAGGTAATTCCCTCCACACGTTCTGTTCTTTTTCAATACAGATCATGTGTGTTAGAAGTAGATATTTTAGGGGCGCCTGGGTGGCTCAGTCGGTTAAGCGGCCGACTTCGGCTCAGGTCATGAAGTCGCGGTCCGTGAGTTCGAGCCCCGCGTCGGGCTCTGTGCTGACGGCTCAGAGCCTGGAGCCTGTTTCAGATTCTGTGTCTCCCTCTCTCTGACCCTTCCCCATTCATGCTCTGTCTCTCTCTGTCTCAAAAATAAATAAACGTTAAAAAAAAATTTTTAAAAAAGTAGATATTTTATCAATTACTGCAACATGAGGAGCACTGACAAGATACAATTAAAATGAGAGCTGATCTAGCTAAGATTCTAGAACCAAAGCTTACCACAGCAACTAGAATAAATATTGATTTGTGTCCCTTTGAAAATGTTTGAATATAATGAATTTAAACACGTTCATTTTAGAAACTTTCTGCATGAGAAAGAAGATATATATGAATATTAAGTGGACAAATGATAGATTCTGAAGTTGGCTATCACCTTTTTAATAATCCTTCAAAACTACCCCATTTGCTTGAATATGATTAACCTAGTCATAACTGCAAGAACAGACCTTGATTAGTTTAAAAAAACCAATACTATCTTATGTGTAATGTTTGTGGCTCAAGGTTATTCAAGTAACCCAGTATCTTCAAACCAGAAGAAAATAAAGCTTTTATGTTAGAGTTGTCAGAAGAGTGATTTTCCTTCTGCCCTTGTTCTGAATAATGAAACATACACTGCTGTGTATGATGGTTAGTGTTTTGCAACCTTAAATTGAAGCTTGGATACAGATAAGGGTATAGAAAAGAGATTCACCAAGAAACATAGCTAGTGATGTAAAAGAACTATGTCTGTATTCCATCCAACCTCCAAACTATTAAGTTAAAGCTGTCAATATATTGACTTTTTGCTTAAACCAGCAAGATTTTTCTATTATTTGAAACTAAAGCCCTTGGATATAGATCAAGATGGAAAGATGTTATCAGAATGACCTTTTGTTGTTTCGTTTTTTTCAAGTGATTAAAAAGATGATGTTTTCTAAGAAAGGTTTGACTTTTGAAAGAGAACATAAATTTAGTGTGCACTTGCTGATTTAAAGTAACTTTGAAACACACAAGTAAATTTGTCAATCATGTCATTGATCACAAACTCAGATGAGTAAACTAGAATACATAAAGTCCATAAATAACAAGTAAAGCATTTTATTTTTCAAGGGAGAAATCTTAGAATAAACACAAAGAAGGGTTTCAACTGAACAATGTAGAAATACAGTTAATTTGCAGAGTGGAGGAAGATAATGAGCCTGAAAAGAAATCTACTGGGCAGTAGCCAAAGATAATCACAGTAAAGCAAGGCAGTATGATCTCTCTCTCTCTCTCTCTCTCTCTCTCTCTCTCACACACACACACACACACACACACACAGAATTTACAGAAGGAAAAATACTACAATATTGTCAAATTCTGTTGCTTGATCAAGTAAAATGAAAACCAAATTTTTCAATAGATTTAGAGAAATGCATGTCATTGATTACCTTAGGGACGGTTGTTTCCATGAATAACATATGGTATTAGAAGTCAGACAAAGGCAGTTAAAAAGTTAGTAGAAAATTCAGATTTACAGAAAAAATAGGTTTGGCTAGTAAGAAAAAGAAGATGCAGAGGTCATAGATATGGGCAATTTTAAGAATTTGCGTGTGTTTGCATATCTTTTGTATTGTTTTCTGTATAATAATTGTTAATTGTAATAATAAATATAATTATTACTTTTGTTTGATAATTAATGGCTTATTTCTTAGAGCCGTTTCAGGTTTACATAAAAATTGATTAAAAAATACAGAATTCCCCTTTCTTCCCATGAATGCTGCCAAGGAAGCATCGTTAAAGTCTGCCCTCCCACTGCTGTCATGTCTAAACCAGAATCTCCCAAAGAGCCTGAAGAACTGTGGAGGCTCTTCATCCGAGGTTTGAGCTTTAAAAATAATTGATGAGAGTTTGAGGGACCATTTTGAGCAACGGGGAACACTTACAGAGTGTGTAGGAATGAGAGATCCAAACACCAAACTTTCCAGAGGATTAGGGTCTATCATGTATGCCCCTGTGGAGGGGGTGGATGCAGCCATGAATCAGGGCCACACAAAGTGGATGGAAGAGGTGTGGAACCAAAGAGAAAAGAATAATCTCAAGAGAAGATTCTCAAAGACCTGGTACCACTTAAGTGTGAAAAATGTTTTTGTTGGTGGCATTAAAGACGACACTGAAGGACATCATCTCAGAGATTATTTTAAACAGTATGGGAAAATTGAGGTGATTGAAATCGTGACTGACTGAGGCACTGGCAAGAAGAGAGGCGTTGCTTTTGTAAGACTTCTTTTGTAACATTTAAAGACCATGGCTCCATGGACAAGATCATCATTCAAAAATGCCATACTGTGGGGGTGCCTGCTGGCTCAGTAGGTTAAGCACCAAACTCTTGATCTCGACTCAGGTCATAATCTCATGGTTAGTGGGATCGAGCCCCATGATGGGCTCTGTGCTGATGGTGCAGAGCCTGCTTAGGAATCTCTCTCTCTCCCTCTCTCTGCCCATATGTGAAACTCATGACCATGACCACACATGCCACTCATGACCACACATGCCCATATGTGAAACTCATTAGAATTTCTGATTGTGTAATTAAAATTATCTTTGCTTAGAAAAACAATCCAGATATTTCCAGATAAACAATTAAACTGTAAACATTAGTGTTTCTTTGAAAAAATCTATAGTAATAAATATATCAACATAAATTATGATAATACTCATAAAACCAGTAAGAACTTAGTGGGTTTTTAGAAATTTTATTTATAAAAGTCTTTCTAATTTTCTCAATATGGGTATACTTGAAATATAATATCATCTTTTTAAAGAAATAATCTAAGTGAGATTTGAATGATGACATGGCAATAATCCAGAAATAATCATATAAATCCAAATCACTAATATTATTTTAATTTACTAAATTTATATGAATCTTTTGAAAAACCATAAAATTACAGTGTCTACAATATATATGAAATTAATACTATTACCTAAAGTCAAGTACAGATCTTCCTAAAACTGATAATAAGGTTATATCCTGATAAATCCATCTTAAATTGAAAATGTCATGAGCTAAAATGCATTAATACGCCTAACCTACTGAACATCATAGCTTAGCCTAGCCTACCTTAAACATTCTCAGAACACCTACAGTAGCCTAGGGTTGGGCATAATCATCTAACACAAAGCCTGTTTTACAATAAAATGTTGAATATCTCATGTAATTGGTTTAACATTGTTCTGAAGCTCAAAAACACAACGGTTGTGTAGGTACACAATGGCTGTAAATGTATCCGTTGCTTACTTTCATGATGGCCGACTGCTTGCGAGCTGCAGCTCGCTGCCACTGCCTAGCGTCAAAAGAGAGTAAGTATGTCCTGCATAGGGCTAGCCTCGGAGATGATCAGGATTCAAAATTTGAAATACAGTTTCTGGTGAATACGAATGACTTTCACACATTGTAAGTCAAAAAATGATAAGTCAAATCATCTGTACGTCGGGGGCCATTGTACTTCATAATGCTTTATTGGAGATTTGCAGATAATACGCCAAAAAATGATTTCAAAGTGAACATTACTAAGAGGGCCTTCAGATATAAAAGGTCTGATAGCTGTCTAACCTAAGTATTCTGTATCTAGATAAGCTGGAATAAATTGATGTTGAACAGAACATTTTTTACTTGCTATCTTGAACTTAGATTGTGTGATCATTCTAGTAACTACTTAAATGATATGAAGTTGCAACAAAAGAATAGAAACCACAGTATTCTTGGTAATATTTTTCCATTAAATTTGATTAAATGAATAGGTGAAGCCTTGGCTCAAAATGGTATTTATCATTTTTGGCTTTATTTTCTTTTTTTGCATTACTGGAAAACTGCTAAAATATTTAAATTTATATGTAAAATCAACTTGGTTCCAGGTTTTCACTTGTAAGCATATCTGGAAGAATTTAAAGAGTAAGGACTTAGAATCTCTTCATTGAGGTGACCATCTATATGGTGCAGGATTCCTAGTCTCTAAAGATTTGCCTTTAAATATTAGTACTGCTCTGCCCCCATACAATGATAATGAAATTCTTCTCTCCTCAGATTTCTAAAACTTCTACTTGGAGATATGCACACGTGCACCCAGGTGTGTATGTGTGTGCATGTATGTGTGTGAAATATATATTTATATACATGTATATATATATTTTATATATAGCTATATATAAAATACTAAATTAATAAATATGCTGTTTACTAAATATATTACTTATGGATACACACACATGCATACACAAACACAGAAATGTATATGTGTCTGCCTATTCTATATATGAATATATTTATACATATTTGTATATTTTTAGTATTATATTTACTTAGTAATTTGTCATTGAATTTTTAGTATATTAAATATACTAAATGTAAAAATCACATATAAAATACTAAATAATATTCACACACATTACAGTTTTATTAAGCTTTAAAACAGAATTGTTTCTTCTGCTTTTTTATGGGAAATAGTTAAGTGAGTAAACTTCAGGTGGTTTTGGTATATCATGGGAAATTTGGAAAAAAGAACATCAATGGATATTTGCATTTCTGTTTTTAACTCAAATAATTACCAAATGTATTTTCTTTTCTCTTTTTCAAAATGCATAAAATTCAAAGTTGTCAAAAATATTTGTTTCCTCTAATGCATGCACATGTGTGCAAGTTCAGCATGCTATAAAATTTAAGTGTTTATTTTTTAAGCAATTCAACAAAATCAAATATCCTTAGCAAGTTTGTGGATATCACACAGATATACAAAATATAATTGGTTGGATTTTTATGTATATGTAAAGAATCCAAGGTAATAATCAGATGCTTTAATTTAATCAAGGGGATATATGTGGTCATGATATCTAGGGAGCATTCAAGTTCCTTTTGAATTCATTATCACTGATAAGGGTACTGTAGTCACATTACATTAGTATAAGTTGAAAGAAATATGTGGTTTTGTATACTTGTGAATAATCTATCTATTGTATGTGTCTAATTTATATTTGCAAACCCGTGGCTTATATTTTTGATTATATGCATGTCCACTTTGGTTCTCAAAGTTATTCAAAACAGGAAAAAATGGTAATATGCGCTATTTTTCATAGAGTGTGGCTTATATTCATTTTGAGACACCATGCTAATTTACATCTATTTTTCCTAGGTAATTTCAGTGTTGGAAATGGAAACAATCAATTATATTAATATTGTACTACTGATATCTATATGATAATGACTCTGACTCTCAAATACTTATTTATCAAAAATCAGTGTATTGTTATTTTTGCAAAGAATACCATTATTTATTCACATAAATGAATCTAAACTTTGTAGGTTTAATGGAATGGACCCTAAACATTGAGTTTCATAAATAAGAAATTATAGTTTGACCACAAAATGATGATTAGTCATTTTTATCCAAGTAGGGATGTCATTACTGTCTCATAGGTCCCTAAGACCACTCTTAGGTTTCATGATTTGCTAGAAAGACCTACAGAATTTTGGAAAGCTGCTATACTCACAGTTACAGTGTATTATAGTGGAAGGATACAGATTTAAATCAGTAAAGGGCAAAGGTGTATATGGCATAGTGTAGGAGGAACGAGGCACCACCTTTCAACTGTCCCTCTGACCTCTACTGTCTTTGACCCAGTGGAGTAAAAGAGATAGCAACAATGTATGATGACATTTGCCAAGTGTTGTCAAAAAATGAAGCTCAGGCCTTCTTGACCCTTGACCAGGGTTTTTATTAATGGTTGTCATGAGGCATGGAATACTGATGTTAATGACCTAAGCTACTTGGACTCCAATCCCCCAGAGGTCAGACTGACAGAGTGGCCTCAGATCCCAGGTAAACAAAAATAGATGGTCACCATAAATTACAGTGTTACCATAAACCACCTGCGTGGCTTAATGTCTCAGGTATAGAAAGACATTCTTATCAGGAAGGATATTTTAAAGGGCTCAGAGGCAATCTCCCTTTTAAGTGGGTGAAGGGCCAGTCCTTTATGTGGAACATGTAGCTTTGAGCACCCTAAACCTGCTAGGTTAAGCACCCTTAACCCTTTACTATCCAGTCGAATTTTATTTTTTTTAATTTTTTTTTTCAACGTTTTTTATTTATTTTTGGGACAGAGAGAGACAGAGCATGAACAGGGGAGGGGCAGAGAGAGAGGGAGACACAGAATCGGAAACAGGCTCCAGGCTCCGAGCCATCAGCCCAGAGCCTGACGCGGGGCTCGAACTCACGGACCGCGAGATCGTGACCTGGCTGAAGTCGGACGCTTAACCGACTGCGCCACCCAGGCGCCCCTCCAGTCGAATTTTAGAACCAAAAAGTCATCAAGTCATTCAATTGTTTGAGAAATAATTTTGACTTCTGTCATGTGGGTGTTGATGAGGCAGCACTGAACGAAAGAGCTTCAGTTTTGACTTCATAAAGCTTATGTTTTCCAGGAAAAGATAACAAATATACAAAATTAATTTCTAAGAAGATATTATTATGTATGAAAATGCTATGTGAAAAAATAAATCATAAATGGCAGGAAAGGTGTGGAATGGGTTCAGTTTTAATTGGGCTTTTCAGAAACGGCCTGTGATGGCAATGTCAGTAAGTAAATTCAGGTGATGAGGAAGCAAGATGTGGGTAACTAACTGGGTGAATAACATCCCAAGTGGACAGAACACCACATACAAAGGCCCAGCTGGAGGCACATGTTATGTGGGGAAAACCGCAAGGGGAAAGTTGGCTGAAGCCCAGTAAGAATGAGAGACAGAAGGAAGTGGCAGGGCCAGCGGTGTAAACGGTTGCATAATTCTCTCTAATCATTATTTTCCACAATAATTTTTCCTATTGACACTTATTATGAAACTATTTTGGTTCTATTTTATATTCTGTAAAAATGGTTTGGAATGACATAGATTTCTATAAGGAGATAAAGGTATTTTCGATCCTGGACAATTAGAACAAAGGGCTAAGAAAATGCTTTGCCCCATGTAGCTTTTTTGAAGTTTGTCACTTTAAATGTTAAACCCAAATTGTCTGGTGAATAGTACTCTTTTATGAACAGCACCAATAATTGAGGATGTCCCAGGTGGCCCTTTTTGTAGGAGAACAAACAGAGCTTGGCACCACAGAGCTACTCAAAGAGATCGCCATGGGTCACTGTCATTGGAACAATGCTTACTTTGCACTGTTCTTGCCTGGCCATCGCCTGTTCACATGCTTTTCTTCACACAGCTGGACTTCTTTGTTGTATGTAACATATCATGGGGTGCGCATTTTCTCTTCTGTCGCCCATGATTGAGAACAGATGTTATATGCCTTTATAATTGTCTTCAGGAAATCTCAATGCCTTTTAATGGCACTCTGTACCTTTTGTAATCAGGAGGGTTAGCTGCATGCTTAGAGGCCCATGAAGTATAGAACTTCCTTTTATTGTAGATAGTCACAGACAACCCCTAGGCCTGCTGTTTCCCATTCACTGCTGCTGGAACAATTAGCAGTAATAAAGGTTTTTCACAACAGGTATTAATGCCTTTCTGAAAAAGGTAAGGACATTTGGCTGTTTTTGGAATAGGCAAGCATTGAGCTATGGAAGATAAATGGTTTCTTAATGGAAGAAAATTTTTATTTTTCTCACTTAATTTTTTCCACTCAAAATAAGTTAATTCTTAGTCTTCAATTATACATTGAAAAAAAAAGCTAAATAAAACAAGAGTTATTCTCAAATTTGAAGCCTCAAATTCAAAATATATTCTCATAATTTATAATTATTTTGATTGGATTAAACAGAGTAATATGAATAAAATCATGCAGAAAGCCTTCTGTGAAAATGCTGGGTTATTTTCCTTGGTGAATTGTCGATAAACTTATTTGGATAAATTATGGGAAATTTTATAATGGCTAATAAAAACATTTTCAATAAAAATATTTTATTCAGACGGAGTATTAATTTGGATTAATGCAAATGGCCTTGTTCCATTTCTTTCTTCTTCTTTCCCAACCTAATGGAGTCTGACAAAAGTGAATCTCAGATTTCATAAGACTCTTATGCTTTCATTCTTGTTTCCAACATTAATATTAGTAATGATAACTCTGCATAAGGTGTTTTAGTATGTGCTGGACAGAGACTGAGTGCTTTAAAGCTATCTCCCTTATCTCTTGCAGAACTAGGCAGCGGTGAAGTTGAAAGTCTACACCCACTGCCCTTAACCCCTATTTATTGGATTTCTCCAAAGTCTTTCTTTGACCATTTCCTCATTAATACTAAATTTTCATGCCTCTTTTTCTTTAAAGAAACCTTGTGTTCTGTAGAGTCTCTATTGTATTCTGGGACAACACAAATATACGTGTATATAAACTAATTGCTTTCTCTAACTTCCTAACCAGAATTGAAATTATACTTTAATGTAAATTCTTTCCCATTAATATAAATCTTTAGCACAAAAGAGCCTGGTGAATTTGTTGGGTTTTTTTTTTTTTTTAATATTTAGGTCAATTTGAGAAGAATAAACATCTTTTTTTTGTTTAAGTTTATTTATTTATTTTGAGAGAGAGTGAGCCATGAGTAGGGAAGGGGCAGGGAGAGAGGGAGAGAGAGAATCCCAGTCAGGCTTTGTACTGCCAGTTTAGAGCCGGGCGTGGGATTATCCCACAAACTGTGAGATTGTTATCTGAGCCAAAATCAAGAGTCTCACACTTAACCACTGAGCCACACAGCCACCCCAAGAATAATCATATTAAAAATATTCAATTTTTCATCCCATGAGCTTCTATGAGCATCATTTATCTGTCCAATTTTTATCTTCTTAGTGTAAGCAAAGAATGTCAGTATTTTGCTGGATCCATTTAATAAATGGAGAGTATTGAGAGTATTACTTCTTTCTATATTATTATCATTACCTTTTTAATGTTTACAGGATCTGTAGTGATGTCCCCTTTTTCACTCATTATATTAGTAATTGTACCAACAACCAGTGAAATTGGAAGAGTATATTGAACCGTGAGTTTGCAATCCTTTATGACACTTTGATTTCACTCTTTACTTGATAAGCCTTGCTAGGGTTTTATCAGTTGTAGTAATCTACTGATTAGAAGATTAAAGTAGAAGTAATCTACTTTCAAATAACCTACTTTTAATTTTATTGATTTTTTATGTGTCCTTTTCTTATTAATTTCAGCTATTCTGTTTTTCATTCCATATTTTAACTTGCTTTAGGTTTAATTTGCTTTCCTTTTCCTAGCTTTCAATGATGGAAGCATTGTCCATTGACTTAAAATTTTCTTCTTATCTAATATAAACATTCAAAGCTATAGAAGTGTAGGGGCACTTGGCTAGCTCAGTTGGTAGAGCATGTGACTCTTGATCTCAGGGGTCATGGGTTTGAGCTTCACATTGGGCGTGGAGTCACAATGAAATGAAATGAAATGAAATGAAATGAAATGAATAAAATATAGAAAAATTCCAAAGCTATAAAAGTCCCTTTAAGCATTGATTTAAATACATCACTAAAATTTTGATTATGTTCTCATTATTATGTAGTTCAAAATGTTTTTATATTTTCTTATTATTTATTTATTCTTTTATTCAGGACTGTATAGAACTCTATTGATCAGTTTTCAACTACTTGAGGATTTTCCAGCTACTTCTGTTATTAATTTTAATTTAATTTAATTTTGATCAAGATATATATTATGTATGATTAAAACTCTTTAAAATTTGTCAAGACCTGTTTCATGTTCCAAACAATGGTTCATCTTTTTGAATGATCCATGTGTGCTTAAAAACATTATGTGTTTTATAGCAGGGCCACTTCGTACTACATGATCTGATAGTTAATGACTCTATTTAATTGTACAAATTTTATAATCTGTATTTTACTCACACACCTCCAATAGTGTTTTCTGCCAGACCTTGCAGAACATTGCCCATGGTATACTTAACTTAATATTATGATACAGGCTGAAGGAAGCAGTTTTAGGGATCTCGTTTGTACATTAACTCCTTTAGTTTAATTGTCTCTCAAATCCTAGATGTCTCAGGAATGCCAGTTTGATTTCTACTTGTTTTACTCATTCAAAAAACTGGTTCATGATTGTGTTCCATTTCCTGTGATACAGTGAAAACCTCCCCCAGGCACAATGTTGTTTTGAATGTTGGAGCTTCCCTCTTATGATTCCTTTCCCTCCAGGATCACAACTTTTTACCTCTTCTTCCTCTATGCCTGAAGCTAGTCCATGTATAAATTTTATACATATTATAGCTGATACTTTTGTAAGAAGGTAGATCACTTGCCATTTACTTTTTCATGGTCAAAACTGAAATTTGCTTAAACCTTGCTTTCCTTCCATTGCATAGTGAGGGAATTTTGTGTATTAGGGTTCTATAGAGAAACAGAAAAAATAGAAGGTGTGCATATGTGCATGTATTTGTGTGTATGTGTGTGTGTGTGTGTGTGCGTGTGAAAGAGAGAGACATAGAGAAAGATTTTTTTTAAACATAATTTATTGTCAAATCGGCTCCCATACAACACTCAGTGCTCATCCCAACAAGTGTCCTCAATGCCCATCACCCACTTTCTCCTCTCCCCACACCCTATCAACCCTCAGTTTTTTCTCTGTATTTAAGATTCTCTTAAAAAAAAAAAAAAAGATTCTCTTATGGCTTGCCTCCCTCCCGAAAGAGATTTATTATAAGGAATGGGGTTCGATTATTATGGTGACTGGCAGTGTGGCCCCACAGGCTCAAGACCCAGGAGAGTCAATGGTGCAGTATTAGTTTGAAAGTTAGCCAGCAGAGATCCAGAAGAGTCAATGATGTAGATGAAAATGAAAAGCAGTCTGCTGGAGAATTTCCTGTTACTTAAGAGAGGAGTAGGGTTTGCTTTGTTCTTTTCAGGCTGTCAGATGATTGGATGAGGCCCACCCACATTATGAAAAATAATCTGCTTTACTCTGATTAAATTGTTAGTCTCATTCAAAAACTCCCTTGCAGAAACACCCAGAATAATGTTTGACTAAATATATGGGCACCTCATGCCAATTAATTTGAACATAAAATTAACTATCATATTTCATAAGTCTATATTTCGTATTGTTGTAAATTTCTGTTCATGTTTATCCAAATTTTGCTGTTTCAGTGTGACTTTCACTTCATGAAGTTTTAAATTTCTTTTAATTTTTCCTGAAAACTGCTGTTTTCCTTTTCATCTCTCTCCCTCCCTCTCTCTGCTTCCTCCTTTCCTTCTCATCTTCTTCCTCCTCTTCTTTCTTCCTCCTCCCTCCTTCCTTCTCCTTCTTCTATTTCTTTCTATTGCAAAATCTTCTTCAGATAACTTATATCTCCTAATTGATCTCTTACATGGGTTTAATAAAATGGTCTGTACTGAATAGATTTTGTAGAAAAGTATTTTTCTGGTTTATGCTTTTTGATGTATATCTTCTGTATTCTAAGTGTCTTGATTTTTTTTTTCTTTTTGTACCACCTCTCTTTTTAATAAACACATTTTTGTTGTAAACCTTTTTTATAAAAGGTTTTTTTATAAAGTTATAAAAGTTATTTATAACTGTCTTTTTCTTCCCTTATCACACTTCAATTCCATCTACTTTCCTTTTATATCAACCAGATTGTAAGCAATAAAAATTAAATGTCAGCCATATTTCACCTTTATCCTCTTTTCTACTCTTTAGAACCTAATTGAATGCTAATAGGAATATTTGATTGTAGACCCCCAGACCACATGTCTCAAATAAAAGAACTGTGACTTTTACTTTTACATATTTCTCCTGGCCCCTGGACCAGGTTCTAAACCACTAGCAAGTCCTTTTTATACTAGTCCACTTTGTAATTCCTGGTTGTTACGCTTTATATTTTATGGCTAACATTTATGGTTGGTTTGCCCACTTTAAATTGTAAATACCTTTCTTACTTTTCTGGGATACTTATGAAATATCACAGAACAACTATTCCAAACGTTCTTTTCAGGCTGTCATTTGCTACATTTAGTGATTTTATTTGGTCATCTACCATTTTGTAAGTATTATCCTACTTTCCATTTTACCTTCAGAATCATTGCATCTTTTCAAGAGTCTCCCAATTCCTTCAATATCGACATCCCTCAGAATGCTGTTCTCCACCTTCAAATGTCTTTTGTCTTCATCTATAATATCAACACTTTTTTTTGTTCTTTTTTTTTAAGAACAGTTTTAGATTTACAGGACAAGTGAGCAGATGGTGCAGAAATGTCCAGGTTACCACTTGCTGTGCCCCATATACTTTTCCTTTATAATTAATATCTTGCATTAGTGTGAGACATTTGTTATAATTAATGAAATAATATTAATATACTCTTATTAACGAAAGTCCATAGTTGACATTAAGGTTCACTACTAGTGTTGTACAGGTCCATGGGTTTTGACAAATACATGTCATGTGTCTATCATTACAGTATCATACAGAACAGTTTCCCTGCCTAAAAGAATTTCCTGCGTTTCACCTACTAACCCCTACACAAGCCCTCTAAACACCTTCAACACTTTTCTTAACATGAGAAAGAGCTTCCATTCCACATTCCAAAATTAACGGTCCCATTGAAAGGCAAATAGAGAATTGTATAAGTACAAAGACTCTGGAACTATAACCCCTGTTGTCAAATTCTCCATTTACTACCTGCTTGTGTAACTCTGGATAAATTACTTTATATCTCTGTGCCCCAAATCCCAATTTTCCCAACAAGAAAATTTAACCATAATGGTCGTCATTCAGTAGTTTTCCACTAATAATTAAATAAATTAATACGTGTAAAGTTCTTACCATCAAAGTTAGCATATATAAAATAGTCTATGTGAGCCATCCTGCAATACCTATTTCCTAATTTCACTCCATTGATTATTTGCTGCAGCTTTTTAGTTTGAAGCTTTTGAACATTATTTGAAGCTTTTTAATTTGATGTGGTCTCACTTGTCTATTTTGGCCTTTGTTACTTGTGCTTTTGATGTCACATGCAGGAAATACTGCTAAGGCCAATGTCAGAAACTTTTTCCTTATATTTTCTTTTAGGAGTTTTATGGTTTCACTTCTTATAGTTAAGTCTTTAATCCATTTTGAGTTGATTTCTGTGTATGATGTAAGGTAAGCATCCAGTTTAATTCGTTTGCATATGAATATCCAACTTTCCCAACATCATTTGTTCTACACACTATCTATTCTTTATTATGTGTTTTTTATTTTCCTTGTGGAAGATCAATTGACAGTATATGTGTGTCTATTTTATGAGCTCTTTATTCTCTTCCCTTGGTCTATATGTCTACCTTTATGCCAATATCATACTATTCTAATTACTATAACTTTGTAATATATTTTGAAATCAGAAATGTCATGCTTTTAGTTGTTCTTCTTGTTCAAAATACTTTGACTATTTGGGGTTTTGTTTATTTGTTTGTTTGTTTTTGTGGTTCCATATGAACTTCAGGATTTTCTCGAAGTCTGTGAAAAATGCCATCAGGATTTTGATAGAGATCGCATTGAACCTATTAATATCTTTGGGTAGTATAGACATTTTAACAATATTAAATCTTCCAATCCATGAACATGGATGTCTTTGCACTGATTCTTTTCTTTAATTTCTTTCATCAGTGTTTTGTTATTTTCAGCATACAATTCTTTCACCTCCTTGAGTATGTTTGTTCCTTAAACATTTCATTCTTCTTGATACTATTTTAAATGGTATCATTTTCTTAATCTCCTTTTTGGATAGTTTGTTTCAGCTCTACAGAAATGCAACTGATTTTTGTGTTTTGATTTTGTTTTATGCACCTTTGATGAATTTGCTTATTAGTTCTAGCAGTTTTGTTTTGGTAGGGTCTTTAGAGTTTTCTATATGTAAGATCATGTCATCTGTGAACAAGGATAATTTTACTTCTTCCTTTCTGATTTGGATGCCTTTTATTTCTTTTTACTGCCTAATTACTTTGGCTAAAACTTTACTATATTGAATGGAAATGGTGAGAGTGGACATCTTTGTCTTGTTTCTAATCTTAGAGGAAAACTCAGTTTTCTTCTGGTGAGTATGATATTAGCTGTATGCTTTTCATATTATGTTGAGGTCAATTCCTTCTATATAGAGTTTATTTTATTTTTATTTTTTGAAAACAATTTTAATGTTTATTTATTTTTGAGAGAGAGAGAGGACAAGTGACGGAAGGACAGAGAGAGGGAGACACAGAATCTGAAGCAAGCTCCAGGCCCTGAGCTATCAGCACAGAGCCTGGCAGGGTTGGAACCCATGAACCATGAGATCATGACCTCAGCGGAAGTTGGACACTTAACCAACTGAGCCACTCAGGTGCTCCCAGTTTATTTTTAATTGTGAAGAGTTTTTTACTATGAAATGGTGTTTTCAAATGTATCTTTTGAGTTAATCATGTGATTTTTCTTTTTTGTTCTTTTAATATGGTGTATCACATTGATTTTCATATATTGAACCATTCTTGCACACCAGTGACAAATCACACTTGCTTATGGTATGACCCTCTCTTAAAAGGTCACCTGACAGCCATACAGAGAAAGACAGATACCATATGTTTTCACTCTTATGTGGATCCTGAGAAACTTAACAGAAACCCATGGGGTGAGGGAAAGGAAAAAAAAAAAAAAAAGAAGTTAGAGTGGGAGAGAGCCAAAGCATAAGAGACTCTGAAAAACTGAGAACAAACTGAGGGTTGATGGGAGTGGGAGAGAGGGGAGGGTGGGTGATGGATATCGAGGAGGGCACCTTTTGGGATGAGCACTGGGTGTTGTATGGAAACCAATTTGACAATAAATTTCATATATTGAAAAAAAAAAAAAAAAAAAAAAGCTCACCTGACAGGCCTGTTCAGGATTATCTCCTTTTTAATTAACTTATTATCAAATGCATAGTGATGTTTACTATATCAGCAAAATCCATTTATCTTTAACATAAAAAGTAACCTAACCATGAACATAATCCCATCACATTCATTGATCCTATTCTCACTAAAGGAGGGAGGATTATAGCGGATATGTACATCACCTGAGCTTTCTGCCTCACTCAGATAACAACACTTTTTGGTAAAAAGGGCAAACATTGCTAAATGCATTTCACTTCACAAATTTTTCCAAAGTGATTGATTCCACCATTATAGTCATTTTGTTAGGATCAAAATTAGAATGTTAAGTTTTTTCTTGTAGTAAATTGAAGCACCACGTTCCAGTAATGGTGGAAAGATGTAATAAGCTTGTTTCCTTTAGAATCTAATCTGCCATTCTAATCACAGGGAATCGTGGGCTCATTCAGACTTGTGCTATCCAAAACAGTATCCGTTGGCCACATGAGGCTTTTTAACCTTAAATAAATTAAAAGTAAATAATATTAAATATCAGTCCCTTGGTTATCAGCCATTTCTCAGGTACTTAGTAGGCATGTGTGACTATTGGCTACTGTATTGGAAAAAATAGATATAGGACATTTTAATCATCAAAGAAAGTTCTGTTGTATGGCTTGACTTAGTTCCATGGTTCTCAAACTTTAGCTTGCCCCTGAATCACTTGAAAGGCTTGTTAAACAGTATGCTACTCTCCTTCCACAGTAGGACTAAGGTGACATCTAAGAATTGCATTTCTATGAAGTTTCAAGGTTAGATTGAAGTTATTTCTCTATAAACCACAAATAAGAGCCATTAATTTAGTTGTTAATCCATTTGCATAAACTTATAGAAAAAAAAAAAAACTAAGTAACTGTATCTCAAGGAATATAGGCATCCTGAGTGTAAACATGTGTTTTACAATAAAAATCCTGATAGCAGAGAGGATAATTGTTCTCAGTTAATAGTATTTTGCTGCTACCTGCAGGTAAAACTGGATATAAGCTATTTTAATGATTTCAGTCTTTTAGACAAACTGATTGTTATGGTCAGAAAAATATGTCCAATAAATGAAAATCAGTATGAAAACAGTACTCATAATTCTTGTCAATAATTTCCTGTAATATACGAGAATGGTAGAGTAATAATAAACAAAGGTATTATTTAATCATAATCTATTTTCTATATAATAAAGGAGGTAATTATCTAATACAATATTTATTGAAATACAGTAATTGTTTTAGGAACAGAAACTATAGTGGAAATTTTTTATTATATCCCATTTATCATTAAAACTAATTTGCCTTTATATCAGACAGCGATTAGAAGAAAAAGAATGTCAAAAACATTCTTTAAAAGGATTTTATCAAAACGGGCTCAAGAGTGCCTTGATAGAGGGAAAGTCTGGAAATACCATTCTGAATTTAAAAATTCTAAATTCAAACATATATGTATAAATTGTTTATATGATTTCATTGATTTTGGTGATAACCCTAGAAACTGTGTATGTATCAACTTTGGACGTTTTTAGTCTTTTTTTTTTTCAGACAGTATAAATCATATGAAAAAAAACAATGCAGGAGTAAAATTCCATATGACATAATTTCAACATATTCCCTAATGCCTAGTTTTTAAATTTTTTTGCAGTGTTTCCTAATATACACCTTACAGCAATTTGTTTTTCATGGAAGTGGTAGAAATTAAAAATTAGTATTAATAATACATATATCACTCAATTGTCCAGACATCACTCTACTACGGTATATTTATAAATAAAACATAATGTAAATGTATATTTTTATATATTATAAATATATAGGTATATATACATAAAGTATCCCTATACTCCAACTGAAAAACTCATATATTTTAAATACAGTTATTCGAATTTCAATAGTATAAATTTTATTTTCCTTAGTAGACATTATTTTGTTTTTCCACAAATACACCCATTATTTGAAAAATTGAGTGTATTTATCTGAAAACAAATTGTTTCTTCCCAAAATGTCAACAAATCAAAAAATTCTCAAGATACATCCATTCAGAAGTGACATTTTTTTTCTTAGCAAAACATTAGGTATAGCCACTCGTCAAAACAAATTTTTACGTATGTTACTCCCATGTCATTCAAAGAGTAAGATATTAAAAATACTAAAAAGAAAAATAAGCATTAAAATATTAATAGAAAACTTTCATAGAGAAGATTTTTTTTTTTAATTCAAGTTAGAGAACATACAGTATAGTCTTGGCTTCAAGAGTACAACCCAGTGATTCATATCTTAGTATGACACACAGAGCTCATCCCAAAAAGTGCCCTCCTTAATGCCTGTCACCATTTAACTCACACTCCCCTTCCAGCAGCCCTGAGTTTGTTCTCTGTATTTAAGAATCTCTTATGGTTTGCCTCCCTCTCTGTTTTATCTTATTTTTTCTTTCCTTCCCCTCTTTTCATCTTTTCATTTGAGTTTCTCAAATTCCACATGTGAGTGAACTCATATGTTAGCTGTCTTTCTCTGACTGACAATGGAATACTACTTGGTGATGAAAAAGAATAAAATCTTGCCATTTGCAACAATGTGGATTGAACTAGAGTGTATTATGCTATGTGAAAGAAAGTCAGCCAGATGGAGATTTTCTTAAATTGACACAAAATTGGGATACCATGAAGAAAAGGAATTAAATATGTGCTTTTTGACATTAGTGATTTCCTTGGCAAATAATAATAACAATAAAAATAAAATATGGATAAGACTGAAAAACAATTCTTTGCAGGGTTCCTGGGGTGGCTCAGTCAATTGAGTATCTGACTTTGGCTCAGGTCATGATCTCGCGATTCATGGGTTAGAGCCATGTTTCAGGCTCTCTGCTGGCAGCATGGAGCCCACTTTGGATCTTCTGTGCCCCCCTCTTTCTGTCCCTTCCCCACTTGTGCTCATTCTCTAAAAAATAAATAAATCTTTTAAAACAAGAAAAGAAAAACCTTTCTTTGCAACGTATTATACAGATATAAGTCTCAATAATGTTTCTTTTGGATGGATCCCCTTTGTGAAAATTAATAAAAGGAATAAAACAATTAAAAGAAAATCTCATTTAAAATGGAGTTGGGAGGCAAGCAGGGGAGCTCTCACTCCTTACCACTCTTGTCAATTGTAGACCCAGCAGGAAAGAGAGACCTTGCATGAGTATGCTACTTTACTATCCCAGCTAGAGGAAGAAATAATGACAGACTATTACAACTCAGCCAATGAGAAGCCACTATACTTCAAACTCCCAGTTGACTCAAATGTACTTTTTATTTACAACACCCTTCTCAGCTTCCCCTTTCCCTGTACAAAAAAGCTTCATCTCCTTTGTTCTGTGGACTTGCCTTTGGTTTTGCCATATCTTACTTGTCCTGATTATAATTCTTTGCTAATCCTGAATGAACCCATTTTAGATGGTAAAATAACTGGCACCTTCAAAAATAAATAACCCCTTCAGCAACAAACTTTCAGTATCCATCCATGAACAGATGTGCCTGTGTTTGGGTTGTGGGACTCAGCTCCATAGGCCATGGCCTGAGGAGGGGTCTTGACCCGCTGGTCCATCCAGAAATAGGATTCCTCAAAGCCTTACATAACACTTCCAATCCTACTTCCCCTCAATATTCAGTTTTACTATTATTCATAGATAACTCAAAACCAATCCATTAGATCTAAAGTCCTTTCCTTTTCTGAATTCTCTTTAGCTTTCAGTAGTAAACTTATTTGATTTAAAAAAGTACATATAAAAACACCAGGTGTGGACTTCTCTCAATGTATTGCAATGCCAATTACCAATTACCTATACCCGCACCTGTTATTTCATTCCTTCTTCTCAGGATGGAAGAGTTACCGCCAACTGCCATGGCATAGTCTTCAACTATAATGTAAGTTGGCTCTCATCTCTTCAAGTATATTTCCTTCATATGGAGATTCAGGTTCTCCTTCTCCCTTCCTTTCTGTCTCCCTCTTTTCTACCACACATATTTGCAATGAATATTTAAACCTCTTAAATCTTTTACACTACAAAAACAAAACAACAAAGTGACATTAACTGCACATTTTCCAATTTACCTATAGTGTCAAGATTCTTATAAAAAAATCTAAACGTGCTGTCATTAACTGCTCACTGTTCTGTGATGGACTAGTAAAGATTTAGCAACTGATTCTTCAAGTGTAGTTTCAATGTGAGTGTTGACTGGTATTTTTGTTTAAGTTAATGAGTAAAACAAAAGTGAGATGATGCAGATATGTGTTGGAAATCTACTCACTTGCTGATGATGCAAGTGGCTACTTTGTTTAATCAGAATAGTGTTAGAATATTGGAAAACTATTTTCTCAATTTTTTTTTGTTATTTACAATATCCATGTCAATCAGCTATAGACATAACACATTTAAGTTTACTGTGCATTCTCAACATGTTCTCACTCACACTCTTTTTTTTTTTTTCTAAGGATTTATCAAAACAACAACTTAACTCCTGATTGGTACTGTTTGCTAATTTATGTGGAGTAAACATCCTCCCGTTGTCCATTTCAAATTAGTATTATGATGTCACTGATTGCAAAGTTGAAAGAGATGTGCAGTAGCAACACATCAGTAAACTTATATACTATTTCTACTGCATAGATACAATAGAGGCAAATATCCCCAAAGCATAGATAGTAGGAAGACACAGTAAAACAATTGGGAAGGGATAATTTTGCATGTCAAGTTTATATGATTTAATTAACAACTGTGTTTAGTAATTAACTTTCAAAATTCTTTAATATGTAAGAATTGGCTCTTGTGAGCTGGTACAAACTGGCTCTAACCTGCCATTGTGATGATCCCAAGAGTCTTTCAAACTACATTTCTCCCACATGTGTAAACTCTGAGAGGGCCAAATAAAGAACAAATATCTTTCTCTACATGGTTTCTGGACCAACTGAGAAGTAGCAAAGATACATATAGGAGCCAGCCAAAAGTTGACCTGTTTGATAACTAAACTACACAATATGGCCTCACGTCTGAGTACCTGAAGGGCACCACCATTAGTCAGACTCACCCACAATTATAGGTTTACTTATCCCCCCACCAAAAATGTTGAAGTCCTCACCCCTACCTGTGAATGTGGTTTTATTTGGAAATTGGGTCTGTGCATATGAGCAAGTTAAAATGAGGACATTAGCATGGGTCCCAATCCAATATGACTGATGTCCTTAGAAAAAGGGGAAATTTAGACACAGAGATAGTCATGTACACAAGGAAGACTATGAAGACATGGGTAGAACACCGCCTGTAAGCCAAAGAGCGCCTGAGATTACCAGATGCTAAGAAAGAGGCATAGAATAAATTCTCCCTCACAGCTCTCAGAAGGAACCAACTGTGCTTTCATCTTCAACTTCTAACTTAAAGAACTATTAGGCAAAGAATTTCTGTTGCCATCCAGTTTGTAGTACTTTTTTACAGCAGTCGCAGGAAATTAATACACCCATCCAGCCAAGGTCTCATTTGATGGGTAGGATTCTTTCTGAGGAGGGAACCCCAATACAAAAAAAGTCCTGGAAATTCATATGGTAAATAGACTCATTCTCAAGTTGAAGAGGGGCATAGCTGAGCTGAGCATGCTCACTCATTCATTCCAAATATACAGATAAGCCACTGCAAAGCCCCATGGCAGAGTAAATAAAGAAGCGAAAGACAGGCAAGATAGTGCTTACATTAAAAAAAAAAAATCATTGCATGAACTATGAGTGCTTTGTTAACACCCCCAAGTCCACGAGAAACAAATACTCTTGTTTAGATCAAAAATTCCAGTAGACACATTTGACTGCAGCCTTGGGTACTTTTAAATATTCCCTTCCTCAATGGGTGAAATCTGAGGTGCTAAAATAGGGAAATTTTTGGACCTTCACCCTTTATACCATGCGAATTTCTGATCTACTGCCCTGCCACAAATCCACTGAGCCATGTCCTCCAGGATGTGGAGTCTTTCTGTTCTTGTGGAAAGGGGTTGTGTTCCCATTTCAGTACCGTTAGCTCTGAGTTCATGGGGAGATTTGTATTTCCCATAATGTATTCCAGATATTTTATGCCACCATTTTCTGTCCCTTCTCCCACCTTTCCTTGGCCACCTATGAAACCATCTCTCTTTAGCTGTCCTGTTACCTAAGATAGCCACTTCATTTATATATCCCCAATACGCTCTGCAGATGATCTCAGTTGTTCCTTTCAATTCAACTGGAAAACAAAATGGAAATGGTTTTAATCAGCTCACAACCAACTTTGTTGCTGACATTTTATCCTTCCTTCTTATGTCTATAGCAGGCACCTCAAACTCCTTCATTTTCAAAATTAAATTACCTTATTTCTCCCTAAATATTGCGTTTCCTCTGTTCCCTAACTCATTTTAAGGCAATATTTTATATGTACAGAGGACCGAATTCTGAAAATCATTTTCTTTCCTCTGTTCTTACCTGACCATCAAACTAAAATTGCCTTCAGAATTTAATAACTCCCCAAATAAACTCCTCCTTGGTTCTTTCTCCCATACTGCTTCCCTTCAATCACATTTCTATAATGGAATACAGGAGCTTCATGAAACAAATTTTTATCATGCCACTGTCTGTGTAACATCATTAATAACTTCTGACAGATATCCAAGGAATGTCTAGATTTCTAAAAGTTTCATATTATTGCTTATACAATCGTATATTATATATAGTATATATACACATATATGTAATTGTATTTACATGCAAATATGTAACATAAATAAATGAAATATAAAATGAATATATTTATATATATGATTGCTTATGTAATTATAATTATACATATGTAATTGCAAATACAAAAATGCATACAAATCAAAATCCAAATATATATATATTTGGGCTCCAGTTTCTTACCATTTGTCTTCCCTTTGTACCTGTACATAGGCTAGCCTCTGCTCCAAAGATTTCCCTATAATTTTTTTTATATTTGATCTTTTATCGAGAAATAATAGTTGGAGACTGAATCACCAACCTGAAAAGCCTCCATACTCAAACAATCATGCCTAAATTGAGAAAATAGGGGGCTAGGCCACCAAACCTGATACTAATCATCCTCAATCTAAAGAATTGAGTAAGTTCAAGCTTTACATTTTTAACAACTTCAGCTTTTCTTTTTTGTCCAACTTTATGGAGATATAGGTTACATATAGCAATGTAACTTCAAGGTGAACAATCTATTGTTTTGATACAGTTATATGTTATAGTATGATTACCACTTTAGTGTTACCAACACCTCCATCACATCACATAATTACTTTCTCTTTTTTGTGGTGAGAACATTTAAAAAAAATTTTAACGTTTACTTATTTTCAAGGGAGAGACAGACAGAGCATGAATGGAAGAGAGGCAGAGACAGAGACAGAGACAGAATCTGAAGCAGTTTCCAGGCTCTGAGCTGTCAGCACGGAGCCTAACATGGGGTCAAACCCACAAACCCTCAGATCATGACCTGAGCGCTGAACTCAGACACTTAGCGACTGAGCCACCCAGGCACCCTGAGAACATTTAAAATATACTCTTTTTTTTTTTTTTTTTTTTTTTTACAGATTTAACGTATAGCATATAGTATTCTTAACTACAAACACAATACTGTGCATTAGATTCCCCAGAACTCACTTAACTTATAACTGGAAGCTTGTATTCTTTAACCAATATCTCCCCAATTCCTCCATTTTCCAGACCTTGGTAAACACCGTTGTATTCTGTCTCTAGAAGTTTGGGTTTTGCAGATTCTACATATATATGGTATGATACAGTAGTTGTCTTTCAGTGTCTGCACTGTTCAGCCCACGCAAAGCATAGGAAAAGTTGGAGGGTTGGGCTGATCTAATTTTTTTTTCCTACTTGAAGGATAGTAATCATACAATGTTACATTAGTTTCAGGTGGACAACAGAGTGATTCACCAATTCTATATATTACTCAATGCTCACTGCAATAACTGTAGCTACCATCTGTCACCATACAACTTTATTACAACTATTTCACATTCTCTTGAGCTAAAAAATAAAAGTATCACAAATTTACCCCCCATGTCGACAAATGTAAATTTAAATCACTAGAATTATATTTCAGTTTAAAATGCAGTGATATTGCAGAACACACAATTCCCTTGAATCCTTTCTTCCTGTGAAGGTTAATTATTACTGGGATAAGGAAATGATAAAATAACTTTTTTTCTAGCTATTGGAGTTTGGGAGAATCATTTATTGAAGTTTACATTTTAGGATGAGAGCATTGGCTGTACGTATTGATGTAGTGTCTGTTTTCTGTTTTACTCTTCCAAGGAAATATTCAAGTCATGAATTTTTTTTTCCACTTCAGATACTTCCTAAACTGCCAATGGCTATGGAAGGGATGAAGTTAATCAGACCAAAACTCTATCCCCCTATTTATTCAATGCTAAAGTACTTACATTTGAATTATAATTCAATATTCAAATCAATGTACACAAAAATGCTTATATTGTTTCCACACGTCATTGAGTTAGTGTCTAAATCTACTTGTCACGTTTAAAATCAACCATAATTACTTCCAGATATGCAGGGTAAACATGTGATGTTTAATATCTGTTAAATACCTGTCTCAGAGAATATGTGCATAACATCTTATAAAACAATTATGAGAGTGTGTATAATCCAGAAGATGGTGCTGTTTACATTTCTACTGCGTTACGGAACTGCAGAGAACCAATTTGTTTCCAATTCAGCCATTGATGGGTTGTAAATTATTGAGCATACCTTAGCAATAGGAACAGTTAATGTAGCTTTGCTCTTGAGGATTTCACATTTACAAATAATTTGCATAACATCTCCACACAAGATAATAGAAAATGTACTACTTCACAAGCAATCTCACATTAATGGGATCTGATCAGTTTCAGCTATCCCAGTTCTCTTCTGCCAGGAGAACACTCAAATGTGAAAATACATATTAGATAAAAGACCTATTTAATTTTCTGGTTACTTATATGGCTATTAAAATGCAACATGTAGACCATTAAAGTGGTGATGATCCTTATTTAATGGAATGTGAATTTATTCTTCCAAATAGTGAACAGTTTTATAGTAAGTTTCTGTGACATGTTAATTATGTACTATCCAGGCACAAAAAGCTGTAGCTAGTTAACATGGATACATGATATTTATAATATATTGGAACTCTTTTACTTTATTTCAAGTTCAGTGATGAATCATGCAAGCAATCTTATAACTGTTTATAAGTTCACCTGGTGCATTTACCAATACAGTCACTTGCGTACTGTCTCTGTTCAGAAAGTCATGGCCACAAAAGCACATTGAATAATGTAAACATAAACATAGTTTCTCCAACCTCTTTGGCAGCAAAAGACATAAAAAGAATAGATGAGGGCGATCTGAAAATACATGTTTTTAGCGCAGACAAATTTTAGTGAAATATATCAATATAAATTTAGTAGAATTTAATACATAATTATTTTAATATAGAATTACAGAGGATAAAATTATTTATATATAATATTGAAGAATAATTGACATATAATATTGTATTAATTTTCAGGTGTGTACATTAGTAATATTTTTTTATTGAGTGGGAAGGTTTGAGCTACACCCTTATTAATGATAGGGTAATTTATACAGGTGATGTAAAGAAGATGAAAAGAAAAATCAATATAGACATAACCGTTTTGTTGATAAAGACACCCACCAAAAAATCTAAGAGAATTAAAAGAGCTGACGTGTTAATAGTGGTTTTCCTGATGAGAGAGTATTCTGGCGCAGAAATATGGGGTGGAGAATGATTATTTACATTTTTCCTTATTTGATATTTTTTTTTTATTTTTTTTTTAACGTTTATTTATTTTTGAGACAGAGAGAAACAGAGCATGAACAGGGGAGGGGCAGAGAGAGAGGGAGACACAGAATCCGAAACAGGCTCCAGGCTCTGAGCTGTCAGCACAGAGCCCGATGTGGGACTCGAACCCACAGACCGTGAGATCATGACCTGATCTGAAGTCGGACGCTCAACCGACCAAGCCACCCAGGCGCCCCGATATTTTATTTTTTAAAACACATTACCATATTTCTTTTATAAAGGGTAAAAAGTATGCCTGGGAAAACCACAACAGAGACTTCAAATATTAGTCAGAGGAATATATTTGCCAGAATTATTTCGGGTGTTTTTGTTTCTTTGGTTTGGGGTTATTTTGTAGGTGTTGTTTGTTATTTATAAAATCCTTACCCAGGCTTTCCCCCAGAGCTGCTTAATCACTCTTGGGTTGTGCCCTGGGAGTCTGGATCTTTGACAAGCTTCTCAAGTAACTTGGATATATGGCAAAGTATGCAGATCCCTGCAAAATCTGAAGCTGGAGAGGAGTCAAATAATGGCAGGAGAACAGGAAAGATACACGGTCTCAGTAAACACAGGTCAGCATAATGATGTAAACAAGCAACATTATTAAATAAAACAAGAAAGCACATAGAAGATTTATGGATGTGATCCTTTACAACTTACATCATACAGGCTTTTAGTGGGATATGACTTCTTACCAAATGACTTTGTTATTTTTTTTCCTCTGCCACAATAAGTTTAATGCAACAATCATTTATCTCATTTCATCTTCCTAGATCGCTTTACCAAAAGTATTTCTAAGATTTCAGTTGCCTAGAGCAAAAATCTAACGAGCATAGATGCAGCTGGTAATTCTGATGACTGTAATTTAGGTAAATAGTCGGTGCTTCTGGAAATATACCTGGGTTTCTTTGCCTCTTTGATAAGGTCTTTTATGACCTAATTTGCTGATACTATGCCTTTTCTAGAATTTTTAAATTAAAATTTCTTGGAGATATTTATATATTATTTTTGAATGTTATATACTACTTTTGAATCTTTATATATGTGTATATACATAAAGATTATTCTTTTGATAATTATGATAGTCTGTCTCCAGTGTTTGCATTTGCAGAAAGAATATATTTGAAAAAAAAAAAAAGTTCTTGATTCTCTCAACTTTCTCCTTGAGCAAGATCTGCTTTCCTTTGCTCTATGTTTTTTTTTTTTTATATTAGCAAAGGCCCACTTTTTAAAGCAATAAATAAAAAAAGATATTTTTCCAGAAATTGCTGTCAACATAAATGTTGCTAGAATTAGTGTAGTAGTTAATTCAGTCCTTACTAATGGTTTCTTGGTGCAATCCATTATTGAACCATAATCCCATTCTTACTTTGGATAGTTTGCATGGAAATGGTTCATCAACATTTATCCTTTAAGGCGTTTGATGCAGTCTTGAAAGAAGTGCACATATACAAGATGTAACTCTTAGAATGTATTAACTGAATCTGTACTCACAATGTTGTATGAGAATAACTTTTTTCACGGGAAATCAAATTTTATTTTGAATATATTCTTATCTATTATTTGCAAACTTGTATGGACTTGTTCCAGAAAAAAGGTGTGATTTATATGCTACACATCATATGTGATAACCAGATGTTACATGATATTTAAAAAAAAATAAAGGTAATAAAATATTACCTTTTGGGAAGAGTGGAGAATCATATAATTCATGCCTCATTTCTGATATCCTGCTATTTTCATATCTAAGTTGATTTCCTGAACATAATGTATGATTAAGCATCTACTTCCTAACTAAAATTTTCACTTCCTATTTTATATACTCTCTATTTTTACTGTGATATGGTTGCATTAAATGTTTTTCTCCCCAAGTTTTTAAGGTTTGAGACACAGAAAAATTTAAAATGAAATGCTAGAAAAAATGTAACAGTAATGATAAACAAGCCCTCTTGATACTATTTGTGTGTGTGTCTGTGTGTGTGTGTCCGTGTGTCTGTCTATAAATGGGCAGGACCTTCTATACTACTGTCCCCAAAAATGTCTTTTGAACAAGCATTGTGCGGCTTTTATATTTTTTATTTGTTTATGCTTCTGGGTAAGACTTTGTTTGAAGAGACAGTTTCCAGGCTATAAAAAAAATGGAAAACTCTTACTCTACGATATTAATACAAATGGAACGTCACAAGTGCATTCGAGTGTTTCTTATTCAGCATTGTAAAAAATTATTTCTGAACACTGCCCTGCTTTTCTTTTTTATTGTATGCCTTATCTTTCCTTTTAAATTATTCACAGCCTCCTAAGGACCACTTTCAGAATAAAATAGAATCTATGGGAGGTAAAAATAGCAAGAAATGTACTTCTGAATGGATTACAGGGAAAGATCTATTTAGAAATTTAAATGTATGTGGTCAACATAGAAAAAGATATATGCACCTAGTCAATAACTCTTTTACTAAACAGTGTTTTGGTGATAGCCTGTTTTGATCTTGTGATTTTCTTTCTTGGAAGTGTGTGTGTGTGTGTGTGTGTGTATTTTCCTTTTATTTCCAATTTATTTTTGTATTATGTAACTTAGTGTAAACTGAGGTGCTTTGTTTCTGAGTCTATTTGTTTGCTTGCATTACATTTAGCAACATTCTGACGCAATTTAAGATATGGATACCCATATATATTTTTTGACCATTCAATAAAAAATAATTTTACTACCCTGCTCTTTGTCTTTAACCTTGAAAATATTTTAGATTATTTGCAGCTCTTTACCTGACTATCCTTAAAATGAAATTCAGTCCATGTTTATATTTTCATAGTCTTTTTTTCAAAGTTTACTTTATTTTTATTTGCAAATTATTTCAAGCACACAAAGAAATATATGACGCTTAAGTATCCACAGTCAAGGTAAAATTTAGGTATATAGAAGACTGGTTTTATTGACAGATATATTGTTACAGATAAAGTAAACTTTCCTTTGATGACAATATTCAAATGTTATAGATAATTACCTGTCAATAGAAATTTCATTTTTTAAATTTATTACAGGATCAAATATCTTTTCAAAAGGAAATTTGATTTTTTTAAGGTACTGAAAAAACTAACAGAGGTTATCATACACATAGCCTTTCTACTATAAGTTTGCTTTCATGAACTATAGCCTGTATACAAGATATCTAGTTTGCATGAAGTACACAGGTTTACAAGTATTTAGCTAATGCAAAAATGCAGGATGTCTTGCTGATCTTCTTTTTGTTTTTTCTAAAGACTTATAAGAAACGTCAATGATTATTTCTATTATCTCATTACATCTATGAAGCAGTTCTAAATAATATAAGATGTTTATGGCCCAAACTAAAGTTAAAGTTTGTATAGTCCAGCCCCTTCTTTTAATGGAAGAAGAATCTGAATCTCTGTGAGTTTCACTCTCCAACCCCGAGTTGGGACCTTTATTCATGATGTAGGTAAAGTGATTGCAAACAGCTAAATACTTTCCACAATAGAATAGTTTAGAGAGCCACACAAATGTAAGAAAATCAGGCACTGAAAATTTGTCTAGTATGTGTGTTCTGAATTTCATGAGAAGTAATCAGGAAAGCCTAAAGATACATTATAGGTCGCTGAAGTGTTTTTGAAGTACTGTAGATCATACAATGATGGTTGAGTCAGTGCTGACACTGTCCCTGGAGTATTTCCTTTTGTTCTGGGCAGACAAGCCTTCAGACTGAAAGGAAAGGGTCATGTGGTCTTTTGCAGGCATCTTGATGCATCTCTTGAAATACCTAGCATCTAAGAGATATGGAGAAAAAAACCTGGAAACCTTTCCAAGGAATAAGATATCCATGAAGTCAAAACTAAAATTGAGATGTAGGTAATTCAGACATGGATGTCTCTTACAAATATTGATCCTGCAGACCTACCGCATAGCTCTTCAGAACACAGCTAGATATCAGTCCCAGGTGTGGGGCTGCCTGTCTGTGTAACTGTAGGCAAACTGTTCAGTCTACCCATTTTCAGCACTTTAGCAATGACCTTCCTAAACTTGTAGATATTCAATAGGTTAAAAATATAAAGATTTTGAGTAATGATTGGCCCTTTGAAATTGCTGAATAAAGTTCAAATGTTAACCAAATACAATGTTTTGGTGAAGAGATCACAGTCTCTCCTATATGTCCGTGACTCCTCTCTTCTGCTGTAATCTTGTCAAGGTGTAGGCTTAGCATATTCACATCACCGGGAGTTTTAAAGAGAAAATAAATATAAGAAAAGTCCATATATGTAAAGTATAATAGGATAAAAAGGAGGGCACAGGAGTTTCTTACCATGTTATTTTCCTACCTTCTGCTTTCCTTGTGCCGTGTGGCAAGAACCAGTACACTTCTAAGCACTAGGAAAGCTCCATATTGTTTCTTCCTTCCTCCCTGACCGATGTGCCTGATTCTTTAGTATTCAAATAGAAATTTCCTGCCCTTTAAGCTCATCCATGGTTCATGTGCCATATTCTTATTTCCTACCTCAGAATCTAACTTCTTTTCACAAGGAGCAGTTGAATCATCTATCAATTAAAAAGTTATTCCTGCTCACAGTATTGTTACCTAGCTTTTGGCCCTAGACAAGAATCATTACAATACATTTAATCCATTCCGGGAAATACTCAAATGGTCTAGATTTCAGGCCAGAGAGCTCTGTGGATATTGGCTATATGTCAAGGCTTTCTTTGTCTACAAAGAGACAAGATTGATAAACTGTCACAAGTAGTCCTGCAGGTTAGAACTGAAAAAATGGGCAGAACTTCACCTGGGAAAATAAATGCTGTGGGAACAAGGAAAGGAAAAAGAGGTCCATGCTATTTTTAGGAGATTCTTATGGCGCTTCTCTTTCTCTGAAACAGATATACTTTTTAACTTTTTTATATTTTGGCAGCAAAGTAAAAATCTTCCTCTGAGTGTTTAATAGGGTAAGAAAATATGTAAGTAGATAATGGCATTGTCAATCATTACCATTTCCAGAAAAGACATAAAACAAAAGGTCAATATATGTTCCTCTTTTAAAAACTCTCCCTATTTTTTAAAAGAATCTGATTGCAAGTGAAATAATTTTGCATTCTCTGCCTCCTCCACAACTATTAAGATAAAAGAATATAGAAGAGAGGGAGAAATGAGAAAAGAAAGGGAGAGAGGGAGGAAAGGAGGAAGGAAGAGAAGGAAGAGAGGGAGGGAAGGAGGAAAGAATTGGAGGAGGGAGGGAGGAGGAGAGGCAAACAATGAAAAATCTAAAGTCACCTTAAAAGACCACAGAAACAAATTTAAAACATAAAAAGGTGTTGGGGTGCCTGGGTGGCTCAGTTGGTTAAGAATCTGACTTCAGCTCAGGTCATGATCTCACAGTTCATGGGATCGAGCCCTGCATCGGGCTCTGTACTGATGGCTCAGAGCCTGGGGCCTGCTTCAGATTCTGTGTCTCCCTCTCTGCCCCTCCCCTGCTTGTGCTCTGTCTCTCTCTAAAATAAATACACATTAAAATTTTTTAATAAAAAAAACGTAAAAGGGTGTTTAAGATTATTTTAAATAGAAACCAGACACCAGAAGACACCAGAAAAGACACCAGAAAAGTTTTGTTATCAGTCTCTTCCTTGGTGTCCTAAAATGTACCTCACTACCCTTTTTTTGTAGTAACCATTAACCTTTGTGCAAAGAATGGAGTCAACTCTCTTTATGAAACATGCTGAAGTCAAATTGACAAATGAAATGAATGTATAGAGAAATATATGCCCTGCCAGTTGAACAACAGCAACAACAACAATACCCATTATGGTAACAAAGCAGAAAATACTAGTAACTGTTGTCACAATCTCATTTATTTGTCAATAATCCATACCTACTCTGAATATGTCATAGCTTTTCTGGAACTGGACAACTTGGGCATGTGAGGTAGAAAATAAAGACCAATAACTTTTAACTTGTCTGATTACAAAATTAAAGTAACAAATTCACTTAGTATTCTCAGAAAGAGGAACTGAGTGACTACATTATGAGTCAGACCAAGTTCCAGAATGTCCACTTGCCAGTAATCTCACTCAAGTAGGGGCTTCTTTTCCCAGGAGCTCAATAAATCAATTCTAATAACACACTCAGGACAGGTTTTTATTGTTTTTGCTTTTGTTACTTCTTGCCATTTTATAACTTTTTTTGTAAGGGTGGCAGTTTGCCCATGAACCAATATAATGTATTGTCGTCCATGAAACACACACACACAAACCTAGATACATATACACATCCTAGACCTCAGTATTTTGTTTAGCTACCATTTCCTTATGTCACAACTCTTCTGTCACAATCGAGAGGTTGTGACTTTACTTTCACTCCAGCCATTTTCCATTGAGCACTGAAATCAGCCATTAACTACCACACAAGACTGAAGCTTTCATTATAAAGATTATCAATGACAATAACTCAGCAAATATAAATGTCTGTTCTCAATATTCATCTGTCTTGACCTCTCTGAGTTTGTCCACATTTTCCTTACAACACTTATTTTTCCTAGATGCTGAACTAACTCCGTCTTCCAGTTCTCCTAATACCTTTTTGGTGTTCTCTCCCAAATACCTTTGTTATAGTCTCCTTTTCCCCAGTTTTTGAATTTGGAGTACCCCAGGAGTCAGTTCTTATTCTTATTTCTATCTATACTTAACTCCTTATTTGTCTTCTTCAGTCTTACAGCTTTAGATACGATTGTAGTATTTTTTAACTAATTATCACAAAATGTGTGGTTTAAAAAAATATTGACTCACAGTTCTGATGGCCAACGGTCTGGAACCAAGGTGCCGGCATACTGCACTCCATCGTCTCCAGCTCCTGGCAGTTGTCACCATGACTTCATTTGTCGCTGTATGATTGCCACCTCTGACTCATTCTTTGTATGTCAGTTTTGTGCATATCTCTTACAAGGACACCTGCCACGGATTTTTGGCCAAAAGAAATCTCTTTATCTTAAGATCCTTAATTTAATTCCATCTGTAAAGGCTTTTCTTCCAAATAAGCTATTATTCACAGGTTCCCAGATTTCACGGTCTCCAGTGGATAGCTTCCAAGAGATCATTTTTTGGTTTATCAATAATCTGTAGTCTAATACCTCCAACATGTAATTCTCCAGCCCACACATTTCCAATGACATTTAGTGTCGTTTTCAAATATTTGGCTGACACCTTAATTTGTGAGATTCATGGGTTTCTCAAGAGGGGAATAGAAAAAACAAAACAAAAGGAAAAACTACTACCTAGTTTTGTCAGTCAGGGTTCAACTAGAGAAGCAAATCAGAAGATACATGTTAAGAGACACATCACAGGGCTCCTGGCTCAGTCTGTAGGCATCTGACTCTCAGTTTTGGCTCAAGTCATGATCTCACAGTTTTGTGAGTTTGAGAGCCACATCAGGCTCCATGCTGATGGTATGCAGCCTGCTTGGGATTCTCCGCCTCCCTCTCTCTCTTCCCCACCCCACTTGTGCTGTCTCTCACTCTCTCTCAAAATAAACTTAAAAAAAAAAAAGAGAGACATATAGCAAGAAATTGACTTGTACAATGTAGAGGGCTGACTTGGACAATTTCCAAATGATATGGAAAGTTTTAGGGGCAGGTTGGGATTCCAGAGCATGAACTAAAGCTACTGTCCAGAGGTAAAATTTCTTTATCAGGGAAGATTTAGCTAGCTATGCTTTAAGGGATTTCAACTAACTGGATCAAGCTCACTCAGACTATCTAGGATATTATCACTTCCTTAAAGTCAATTGATAATAGACTTTACTCATGTCTTCAAAATAATTTCATGGCAACATCTAGCTTATCATTTAGTTGAATAACTGGTGACTGTAACCTAGCTCAATTGATTCATCAAAGAAAGCATGACATTACTCTTCAATCTGCTTATTATTAATTCTGCCCAATTTCAGTGTTTTAGAACTCTGACTTCCATTCCGTAGGCTTAAAAAAAAGGTGGTGTTATGCTTAACACTTGTCTTTCTCTCATGTTCTACATCCGTCTTTAACAAATGCAAAACATGGGGAGCCTGCATGGCTCAATCGGTCAAGCGTATGACTTTGGCTCAGGTCATGATCTCAAGGCTTGTGGGTTCAAACCCTGCATCAGGCTCTGTGCTGATAGCTTAGAGCCTGGAGCCTGCTTTGGATTCTGTGTCTCTCTTTCACTCTGCCCCTCCCTTGCTCATGCTCTGTCTCTCTCTGTCAAGAGTAAACATTAAAAAAAAAATAAAAACAAAACAAAACAAATGCAAAACATATTCACAAAAGTTTAGCTTCTTGGCATCTCCACCAATACTTCTCTAGTTCAGGACACTATAATTACTTTCTTAAATTATTTCTATGCCTTTTTAAATGGTCTACAAGTTCCCACAGATTATATACTACATCAGCATCTCTTATGATTCTTTCCATTGATTTTTATCTTTTGGCTCAAGAACCTCTAAGAGTGTACCATTTCACTCAGAACAAGACTTGTGGTTCAAACCATTATCACTCTTCACCTTCTCAAACTAAATATGAAACACACCCTCTTAAAAAAAACATTTTAGCCCTCCTAAAATATAATTGTGGAAAGATCTGAAAAATTGTTTTCTTCCAGTTATATCTCCAATGCTAGAAGAGTGTTCAAAATAAATATTTGTCAAATGAATAGAACAATTAGTCAATGTACAAAGTTGTCTTCTAGGTAGTACCCTCAATGACAATATTATGCCATATTTAGCCTGGTCTATTTTGACAGTAACACAGTATAAGAAAAGTGCTGTATTTCCCATGCAACACCATAAGGTTATATTTTCATGAAAGTTCAATGGCTGAAATGTTCTTATTTTTAGAAAATTTAATAACAGTATTTTATCAGTGTTTGATATAAATAAATTGTATACTCTATCTCTTCTTTTTTTATATTTATTTATTTTTGAGAAAGAAAGAGAGAGACAGAATGAGAGCAGGGGAGGAGTGGAGAAAGACTAGGAGACACAGAATCAGAAGCAGGCTCCAGGCTCTGAGCTGTCAGCACAGATCCCGATGCAGGGCTCGAAATCAAGAACCGAAAGATGGTGACCTGAGCCAAAGTCAGATGCTCAATCGACTGAGCCATCTAGGTGTCCCTAGTCTATCTCTTCTTATATGCCTTATTGACATAATTTATAGTTATATAATATAAAATGTCACCTGCATTCTTTGGTTAAAAACATTATAGAAGCATTAGTTGATTTTTGACCTGAATTTAAAAATAAACCATACCATGAAAGATTAATTTAAAATTGCCATTGAATTTACAATTCACTTCAATAGCCACAATAACTTTAAGCATTTTTTTTTACCTTTTACGCATTATGTTTAGCACCTTAGACATTTTTAAGCAAGAAATTAAGAGTAGTCAGTGGGTAATTTTGTATGACACCTAAATATACATAGAAAGTTGAGGATTTAAATAAATTTAAAAATAAGACCTAAGTCTCATTCATCCATTCATCAAATAGTCATTGACTGCCTATCTAAACTTCTGTTCATGAATAACCCTTGACACCCTCTCCATAGGTGGAGATAGGTAAAGTGAATGAGGTAGGTGCTATGGTAAATATCAGATGACGTCCTGTGGTTAGAAATAAAGGAGGTAGGAAACACACTGTATAGTGTGGATTGTCATCTTATGTAAAATGATTAGGGAAGACCTTTCAGATACAGTGACATATATGCAGGAACCTCAAGGATGTAAGTCTGTCACATATCTGGGATCAGGAACAGCAAGGAGATTAGTATGACTGGAGGGAATGTTCCAGAACAATAGGAATGGAATGGAAGAGGTGGCAGGAGAAGATCCTGACCATGGAGGACCTTGAAAATTATTTCAAGGACTTGGCTCTGATCTTGACATAGAATCAAAAGCCCCTGGATGGTTTTTGAGAATTGAATGACATGATTTCTTTTAAGTATGGAAAGGATAACTAGGTGCTTAGAGATGGGTATAGAATGACAAGGGTGGAAGCAAGGTGACCTATTAGACTCTTGGCTTAGAGCAGGTTAAAGTGGTGAAGGTTTCGTAGGAATCACTTGTATGGGACAAACAATAGTATATTACTTCATATTATCAAACTGGCAGCTCATTACACATTTGATATTTTATTTTCTATAACGTGCAGGTTTAAAATATCAGTATACTTGAGCCTTGGACCAATTTAATTACAAAACTGCAATATTTATTAAACAACCACACTGATGTGGTTAATAAACCTCTTTTTATTTCTGCATATATTAGTAGGCTAATAACTCAAAAGAATAGTTACGATACCAATCAGGAACAATCTGAAATCCTACTTTGTCTAGCAACAGAATAGCAGATTGATTATGACACGTCTGTTTGGTGTAGAGTGAAATCACATTGCAACTGGATTTTACATTATATATTCTTTTCATTATACTTTAAATGAGTACATCCAAATGATTAGAGTGGCTAGTGGAATAAATTGATAGATGAGTGAATTTCTCTACATTCACCAAATTTCCTCATTATGCTTAAGTACTTTAGAAGTCTCTAAGCAGTGTACGTTCTTTTCTAATCATCACTTAATTGGCTTTGTTAAAGGTTTACTTTAGCTTCCAAAAATACCAATATTGAGTGAAAGAAATAATATAACTCACATTCTTCCAGTCTATGGCATTTTTTGAAAATATATAAATATGAATGCAACTTGCTTTAAAATATTTGAGTTAACAGGGCATCATTGAAAATAACTGCAGAAAATAGGTGTGTAAGTGCAGAAATGTTATCTTTATGGCCTGAGAGAATTAAGCTACCTCTTAAAACTCTTAACATTTCTAAGGGGAGTGGCTCATAACCCAGAGAGAAATACTGTGACTGAAATAAAGTACCTTATAAAAGAGATTTTAAAGTAATGGAATCTAGACTCCAGTTTTTTTTCTTACATATTCACTTTAAGGATAAATACAAGACAATGAGAGTCTATTACTACTCATAATGATAATAATTATAGTATACATTATTATAATGTTTATTAATAATGTGTTCACCAGATATGATAGTAATACATATAAATTCATGCATGTGTGCACACACACCAAAAAAAAAAAAAAGCTTAATTCTCACAGTAATAATTGAAAAAGGCTCTATATTATTTTTATCTTAAGGTGAGAAAAATGGTTCAGACCTGTGATTTGACCAGGATCGTGACCTTTAATAAACAGCAGTTCTGGAGCTGGGTCAACTTTACCCGACTGAAGAATGCTTTTGCTGAGTTCTGTCTATAAATTATTGTATGAAAATTGGGAAGACATTTCTGAATATTTTCTTTCTTTTTCTAAGGTCAAGCACTTAATTGGTGACCTACCTGAGGATATATCCTATCTATTTTTTAAAAAAGAAAAAAAACATTATATTTTTATAAGCTACAGTAAAAGAACTTGTTTATAATGACTTATCTATGAAGGACTTTGGGCTAAACATACTTAAGGGAAAATAGTGTTTTCTTAAAACTTGAAGATTTTCTGTTAAGATTTTTCTCTGAAGAACTGTTCTAGGATTGCTTATGCAAAGTGAGCTGAGTTAATAAAATGGATTATTATGTGCACCGACAGGGAGCTATAAATACTAAGTTTATTATTTTTGCCAATAAATAATTACATTTGTACCTCACTCTAAAATGTACTGAATCATTTACTTGCATTTGCTTCCAAAGCTCTTTTAAGCAGCCTGTAAGAAATCTTTGGTTTAGATATAGAAGTAGCATGTGAAAACAGCAGTGAATTATTAAAGTATGCACACTGGTTTATGAAGATATAGACTGTAATCAAAGCATTTTTCTTCTCCATGCTTAGTTTGTTGCTTACCAAAGAAATATCTTCTTGGCCAGATACTTAGGCAAGAGGAAAGTTACCCTAATTTTGGATCACCAGGGAAAATGTCAAATGTTCAAGCTCACAAAAATAATAGCATTCATTGGAACTTGGGACATTTGACATATATGATTGGAACTCTGAATATATAAGAATTGAAATAACATGGAAAAATAATAACACTGTATAGCCTAATTACTAAACATTGAAATCAACAATATATGATTGTCAGCAATTATCTGAAATATCTTTTTATTTGTACTTGATAAATTATCAAAAATGTAGGCTTAAAATTTTTTCAGGAAAAAATTCTATCTTATATTGAATTTTTATGAATGCAGTATGTTTTCTTGATATAATGACAAAAAAACCTTTGGATTTTTTTTTTTTAGAAATCCTGTTTTTGTTGATTTTGGTTTTGTCAGAGGATCCCAACTAGACAATAATAGCAGAATATTAGTGATGTAAATAATAATAATAAATAATTTCAGTGTGTTGAAAAGCATTAAAAATAATAATTCATAACCTCATAATGATATGAAAGATAGTTGACTACTGGGAACAATTTATGCAAATGGTAAGTATATTTAAAGAGAAAGAATTAGGTATGTGTCATGTCTTGCCTCTACTGAGTGAATCTAAGGACAAAACATTTAATGAGAGCTGGTTGCTTTATATATTTTTTTTATTTTTTAATGTTTTTATTTACTTTTGAGAGAGAGAGAGAGAGAGAGAGAGAGAGAGAGAGGGGGAGGGGCAAAGAGAGAGGGAGACAGAATCTGAAGCAGGCTCCAGGATCTGAACTGTCAGCACAAAGCCTGATGTGGGTCCCGAACTCACTGCCAGGAGACCACGACCTGAGCCAAAGTAGGATGCTTAACTGATTGAGCCACCCAGGTGCCCTGACCAGTTGCTTTATATTTAAAAGAAGCATCATGAATAGTAAACTCAGGGAAATTGATTAGAAAGGTAATATTTTACAACCCTTGATGAAAATTAATTGAACCAGGCAATAGTCATCAACATTTGTCATATTGGTGATAGGTTGAGTTGAACTTTTTAATGAGTGGATTGGGAAAACATCACCAGAACTCCTTATTCTGAGGTAAGTTTAAATTCCAAAGGCAACTTCCAGATAAACCTTTGGTTTTAAAATTTTAAATATGGAAACACTCTCTTCCCCTGAAATTACCAAAATAAAAGAAAAATAGGATATTTAACTTCAATACTTAAAACACTGAGAAATATCTACAAGTGGTACAATAAAATGTAAATGAATGAATACATGAATGAGTGAATGAATGAATTTATGAATCAATGAATCAATCAATCTCAAGTGAAGTAAAAATAAAGCAATGGTGAATATATCTTGTTATCTCAACACAAATATTCACTATAAATGATCTGATTACAGTCACTGTTGAGTATCTAATCTGACACAGTGAAGACCAGAATTTAGCTCTGTGGCATAATTCCCCAGGCCATAAACCAGGTTCCTGAATCAAATTGGTAACATTGCATCTTTAATATTATAGAACAAACAGCACTCTTTTCTTATTGGAATACACACTCTGAATATTTTGTTTTGTCTTTCTTGCTGCAATGTTTCTGACAAAGCTACAGATACCTTTCCACTATTATAGCATCGCATACAGCAACACTTTTAACCGAAGAACTCATTCGACAGTAAATGAAGTGTGGCAATGGGCCCTCACTCTTGGAATTCACCAGGATTGCCATGCTCCCTATCATCTTGAAGCAGTTAGCTTAATGGAATGGTGGAATGTCTTTTGAAGATTCAGTTACAGTGCCATCCAGGTGGCAACACCTTGCTGGGCTAGAGCAGTATCTGCCAAGATTAGATATATGCTCTAAATTAGCATCCAAAGTATGGTGTTACTTTTCTCATAGCCTGAATTCATGGGTCTGGGAATTAAGGGATGGAAATGAAAATGGCTTCTCTCCTTCATATCCTGGAGATTCAGTAGCGAAGTACTTGCTTCCTATCCCCATGACTTTAGACTCTGCTGGACTAGAGGTCTTAGTTCCAAAAGGAGAAATATTTCCACCAGGGAACACAGTAATGATGTCAATAGACTAGAAATTAAAACTACTTCCCGGTCACAATGGATTTTTCATGTGATTGAATCAATGATTAAAAAGAAAAGAAAAAGGTTATTCTGATTCTGCATGATTGATCCTGAGTACCAACGGGGAATTGGGTTGCTACTCCACAATGGACATGAGGAGAAGGAGTGTTTCATTTATATACACAGAGACAAACATGGTTACCTTCCCAGAATTTATTTCTGTGTCAGGGCAGATGACACAACACACTCACCCATGAACGTGAATAAAGTGTATTTAGTACTCACAACAAACTGAAGATTAACACCAGCTGAAGGGCTCATACAGGGGTCAGAGAAAAAAGGAGAACAAAGGGTGCTCAACAGGGGAGAGTTCCCACAAACAATCAAGAGGCTGCAACTAGCTGAAATTCCCTTCATACTCAAAAATCAAAGGACGTGTGCTGGGCTTTTAAATTCCTTGGTTGCCCAGATGTGGAGCTTGCAGAGATCTACAAGCTATTAATGGTGAAACTCCATCAAAAATGGAGTTATCCTCTTAATTGTAAGAACATCCCCTATAGCATCTCTTAGTACTCTCATAGCTTGTGATTAAAGTCATTGACAAAGTACAACAACCCAACAACCAAGGCGAGACTAATAATAATGGCCCAGAATTTTTAGGAATGAATGTTTCAGTAACCCTGCTAGGCAATGTAACAACCAACTGAGGCGCTCACTAGGTATATGAGAACTATGAAGTGAATAGACATTATTCATAAATGTGAACTATGTAACCAGTTCCGGAAACTAGGGCAATAACTGTTATAACAGTTATAACTTCTTTATTTTGATTTGAATGTGTGTGTGTGTGTGTTGTTCTGCATCATTTTATCATAGCATAATATGTTTGCTTACTAGTTAACTTTCTAAAATGATATTTATGTACCAGGAAGTCAAAGTGAATTACCTAGTAACAATGAACATCACCCAAAGGTTCAAAGGGGTTTGTATCCTCTTTTGGGAAGAACAGATAGTGTCTAATTTTCAGATATACATGGGATTTGTGTATTACGCTAGGAGAAAGCATGACACAGTTATTGTCTTTATTAGATATTAAGTCTAGTCTTCTAGTTTGAGGAAATGCATATGGGCAGCAATGCCAAGATGGCAAGGGGTAGAACACAGTGCTTTGCAATGTGTCCACTTGCTAGGTGGACTAGGTTTCCCAGAATTCTCTTCCAAGAACGTTTTTGGTTAGAGTGGACTACAATACAACATTCCTTTGTGAGATCTGGATCCTGGAAGTTAAACAGCAACAACTTTTGTATCACACACAAGTGTTACTCACCTAACTCACCTGACTGGCTTGCAGCAGTGGGTAGGCATGCAATTGCTGCTGTCCTTAGGATCTTCCTCCAATTTGGCCAAATCTTGGCTCAGATGTGTGTGTTTATCTCCATAATGATGTGTTCTGCAATCTGCAGGATGTGCATGCCACAGTAGGTCAGAGGCAATACACAATGACATGATTTCAGTCTACACTCTTGAACTTCAGCTCATGCTTGTGGGGCCAACTTTTTCTTACTTTCCTGTAATAAATATCTATCTTTCCGGCTATCTCATCTGTGGATTTCAACTTTTGGCATCAGATGCTAAGACAGACCGTAGTCTCACTGTAAATGCTAAAGTCATAACATTTCATGAAGAAAACGTGGGAGGAAATCTTCATTGTCTTAGGGTAGGGAAAGAATTCTTATGGCAATTTTTAGGAAAACTATTAACAAAATTGTCTAAATTGACTTCAACATAGTTAATAAAAATCATGTTTTTAAAAAAACCACTGTTGATAAAATGAAAGGCAGGTAAATACTGGGAGAACATAACTACAATATGTACATTTTACAAAAACTTCATCTCAAAAGAATATCCACAACTCAACAAGACAACTCACCTAAATAAAAAAGGGCAAAATATATCAACAAACAATTCAGAAAGAAAATAGATGAAAAGCCAGTGGTTATAGAAAACATATTCAGTATCATTTGTCATTAAGAACATTCATTTAATAAAATTTTAATGCTTATTTATTTTTGAAAGAGAGAGAGAAAGAGAGAGAGAGAGAGAGAGAGAGAGCCAGGGAGGGGCAGAGAAAGAGGGAGACACAGAATCTAAGGCAGGCTGTAGGCTCTGAACTTCCAGCACAAAGCCTGATGCGGGGCTCAAACCCACAAACTGTGAGATCATGACCTGAGTTGAAGCCAGAGCCTTAACTGACTGAGCCACTCAGGCTCCCGAAGAACATGCATTTTAAAGCCACAATGAAAAACCAGTACATATTCATTAGAATGGCTAAAATGAGGCACACCTCAGTAGCTCAGTCAGTTAAGTGTTCAACTCTTAATTTCAGCTCAGGTCATGATCTCACAGTTCCTGAGTTCAAGTCCTTCATGGGGCTCCATGCTGACAGCACATTGCCTGCTTGGGAATCTCTCTCTCCCTCTCTCTGCCCCTCCCCTGATCACCTGTTTTCTCTCTCAAAATAAATAAATATGCTTAAGAAAAAAAAAAGAATGCTAAACTGAAAAAAAGAATGACAATACCAAATATTGGCAAAATATTAGTCACAAAGACTTCTTGGAAATGTAAAATATAGGCACTTTGGAAAACAATTCAGCACTTTTAAATAAGTTAGACATACACACACCTTGTGACTCAGTATATATTCTTAGATATTTATTTAAGAAAGGGAAAAGTTCACAGAACTGTAGGCAGTTTATAAAACAAATTCCCATTGTCCGTTGGTCTAGAGAGTTAATATCTAGTAAAGGCCTGGCATCCAGGGTCACTCAGAGTTTGTGGCTCCTTTTTTGTTTAAGCTGAAACAACACAGTCAGTTTTAATATCCCTTGGATAAGTGCTCTTATTCTGGAACATTTCCTTTAAAAGAAAATCTTCAATTTTCTTCTGAGAATATGTTTCAGAAAATGTTTTGTGTGACTTGAAATTGATCCAGTCAAATCAAAATACTAATTACAGTTCTTAGCTTATGACACTTTGCTTCTTCAAAAGACCATAATAAATGATTACTAGGGCAATTTATAATTCATCATCTAAAATTATGCTTTTTTAGTGTTTATTGTTATCATTTCTAAGTGTATAATACTTCTGAAGTTAAGTTTAAATATTGAGGATAGGAGTATGTATTTAGACTGAAATAGATATATGTAAACAGTTTTTATAGATATATTATTAAATGACAGTGTGTAGGAAAAAAGGAAAATAAATGTACCTAGTTTTCCTTTTGATACTTATTGAGTATATTAGATTTAGCTTGTTTGTGAGTACATATTGAGGTTGACTGAGAAACATAAAATTGAGTAATATGTCCAACTCTTCCTTATTACATTAAAAACTGGCTGCTAAGCAGTACCCATATTTAAATATTGGTCAAATCACTATAAGCGCATCATTTGGAACTTACAGAATTCTCACAATTTTTTAAAGTTTATTTATTTATTTTGAGAGAGAGAGACAGAGAGACAGAGAGACCAAGAGCAGGGGAGGGGCAGAGAGAGAATCCCAGGCAGGCACCGCACATTCAGTGCAGAGGTTGACGTGAGACTTGAACTCACAAACCGTGAGATCATTACTTGAGCTGAAATCAAGTCAGATGTTTAACCAACTGAGCCACCCAGGTGCCCCATAATTCTCACAAATTTTAATTTACTACTTAGATATTCTGTACAAATTAAGGAGAGACAAACTGTAACAAAGTTTACTGTATATTTAAATGTAAAATTAACTTAAATACAAGACTTTTTCTTTTTAATTTGGAAGGGTCAGATGCTCCTAAAATTATACATAAGATGCATAATTATACATAATTATATACAAGAATTAAAATTTTTAATGTATCAGCTATAATCAACATAAATAATGTGCAAGTGGGGAGGAGCTGTAATTGATTTAATTATGTTTACTATTCTAATTTCAAAACAAGAGGCTATTTATGGAGTTGTCCAAGCTCTTATGTTTCATTCTCAAGGTACCTGTACAGATGAGAGAGAAATATCCAGGTTTTGACACAGAACCATTGTACTCCTTTTTACTATTCTCCACTCCCTCTTACCTGGCAGGATTCTGAGAACATATGTAAATCACTGCCATCTATGTAGAAAGACACATGATGGCCCACAGGTCACCAGGGGAGGTTGTAAACAGGCAAGTCTTAGTAGTCGTGTCAGGAATGTCATTATTCTTGGGCAAGTGGGGAATAGAATGAATGGATCCAGCTCATCAGGAATGAAATTCACTAACTTATGTGATGGGAAATAAACAGTAGTGAAACTTCCAGAGGCAACCACTCAGTTTATGTACATCTTCTATGTATGTATTTTTCTCAAGTGTACAAGGATGGTAGGTTATCGTCTTCATTTAAATGTCTATCCAGGCCTAATGATCAGTGAACAAGAGTCTAGTTTTTTGTTTTGTTCTGTTTTAATTGAGCTTTAACCTCTGCCTATAATGCAATGTTTGGCCTGGAGTTATGCTTAATATATTTTTCATTAATTAAATCAATATGGAGATAAGTGAATAAACTCACAGGTGTTTCTTCAGGCAAAATACAAATCTTATCTAGCAAATGATTTTTGTTCTACCACTTTATTTGTAGTATTTCAAATATTAAGGAATTTTTTATGTTGAAACAATTGATTTCATAATAAGTAACTTAACTAATGCTAATTTATTAAAGTTATACAAGTATCTGAAACAAGGCTTAGTTGTTTGCTTTTTTCTAGAAGTTTTGTGGTTTCATGTCTCATGTAGTATTTAGTTGTTTGTCTAAACAATGTCTGTCACAATTTCTGTGGTGTTGGAACAAAATTAGAAATAAAAATATTTTTTATCTTAAAGCTTTCTATTTAATTATTGTATAAACTTAAGGATAAATGCTGTAACAATTTAAGAGTGTACATATCATGCAGACACAATAGTTTATGCTGCAATATATATACAATGAACAAATAATTGCCTGAAAAGATGTTTTTATATATGTTGTTGAAAAATGTCATGACTCTTGGACATTAAAACAAATTACTTAATTTTTAAGTCAAACTATCTGGTCTTACTAAGGCAATAAGTTTCCTTTTAGAGATATGTGTTTAACTTCTGTTTATATTTACATAATCACTTACTATCTTATGTGTACTGTAAATTTCTAAAAATCCATCACTTAGGCACCCTGATCTCTAATAGTTATCTTTTCAATAACAAGAGTTTTAGACTATGAGAGCTATAATTGATCACATAATGACTACTCCATTCATCTACATATTCGCAATGTTCTCAAATATAACATATGGAAATCTCCAGGTAAGCAGAATATACACTTTTAAAACAAAACAACACAAATGACAAGATGTCAGATCTCTTTCGTGTAGGCCGTTGAGGCGTTGCCCAGGCCTGGCAGGGATGTGTGGCCTGCCGCACCCCCTTTGCACACCCTCTCTGGTCCCGCACATGATGGCCCACAAGCAGATCTACTACTCGGTCAAGTACTTCTGGGAGCACTGTGAGTACCGCCATGTCGTGTTATCGAGAACTTTCCAAACAAATACCGAAAACCCATCTGATATCTAACGAGGAGTGGAGGAGACTTGGTTCAACAGACTCCAACGGAGGCTTGGCTGGGTTCAGTATGTGATCTAGGAGCCAAACCTGCATATTCTTCTCTTTAGATAACCTCTTCCAAAAGATCGGCAAAAATGAAGTATCTGGGGATCATCGATTAAATATTTTTCAACTGTAATGTATATGTGTATATTAGGTAGTATTCAGTGAATACTTGAAAAAGTGTACAAATCATTCACCCATACCTGCACGTGAGCTGTATTCTTCACAGCAACAGAGCTCAGTTAAATGCAGCTGCAAGGTTACCGCACAGTGTTTAAGATGAAATTTCTTCTGGTCAGTTTTTCTCTTAAGATAAGTATCTGTTTGACTTTGCCTGTTACTTTTGGTAAATGAAGTTTGTATGCTGCATTCATCAAAAAAATTTTTTTTGTATATCTGTAAATGTGTAAGATGCCTTCAAATAGTTATTTTGCCCAAAGTGTTTTAGCAGATTGTCATTGTAAGTATATATGTATAAAAACCACTTAAAAATTTTTTTAACATTTATTCGAGTGACAGAGACAGAGTGTAAGCAGGGGAAGGGTGAGAGAGAGGGAGAAACAGAATCTGAGGCAGGCTGCAGGTTCTGAGCTGTCAGCACAGAGCCCGACGCAGGGCTCGAACTCACGAACCGTGAGATCATGACCTGAGCTGAAATCAGACATTTAACCGACTCAGTCACCCTGGAGCCCCTAAAAACCACTTTATTTAAATATACATAATAAAACTGAATTCACTGACTGCATTTGTTTATAGCTAAAGACCTCTCAAAGATTTCAATTGTTTTCTTTACAAATTTGGGGGTGGAAATCCAACACCTAATATAAGCTAATAAGAGTAAATTAAGTCAAATATCTAGGACTCAAAACTTTACAGTAGCATCAATCAATCAATCAATCCAAACACTGATAGAAATATAGACTTAAAGATCTGTGGGCGGGGGGTGTTCTAACCTATAGAAAATCAAGAATAAGGAGTACAGTGGACTTCTTGACAGAGACCATGTAAATAAAAAGATAACAGAGTGAAATATTTAAACTGTTAGAAGAGGGACACCTGAGTGGCTCAGTTGGTTAAATGTCCAACCCTTGTTCTTGTCGCAGACCATGACCTAATGGTTCATGAGTTCAAGCCCCGCATGCGGCTCTGTGATGACAGTGCAGAGCCTGCTTGGGATTCTCTCTCTCCCTCTCTCTCTGCCCCTCCCCTGCTTGCACACACACTCCCTCTCAAATTAAATAAATAAACTTAAAAAAAAAGTGTTAAGAGACGTAAACAAAACAACAACAACAAAACCCTAGAAATCTTTATCCAGCAAAATTACCATTCAAGAGTAAAGCAGAAATAAAAACTAAAGACTTCCCATGTCTTTTTTTTTTTTAAAGAGAGAGAAAACACAAGTAGGGGAGAAGGGCAGAGTTAGAGAGAAAATCCCAAGCAGGCTTCATGCTCAGCATAGAACCAGATGTAGGGCACAATCCCACGACCCTCGGATCATGACCTGAGCGGAAATCAAGAGTCAGACACTCAACTAACTGAGACACCCAGGCACCCCAAAGACTTCCCACATCTTGAGTTTGAACTCCACGAGTAAAGAAACCAAGTCATGTGGTCTGACAAAACCCCAGTACATAAAATTATACCCAATGCATATTTTGTTCTAAAAAAAATGCTTAGGGGAGGAAGGAGGTCATCAAGGTAGAAGGCAAAAAAGAATGCAGGAAAGAAGGAGAAATGGAGGGAAGGAAGAAGGGAATGAAATTAATGTACCACATAAATCTTGATGTATGCCTTAAATAAATTGATGCATGCTGGTGGACTTATTCAAACAGGTTAAATGTAATGGAGTAAGTTGGGAGAATTTTTGTTTGTTTTCTATTTAGTTTTTGAGAATTTTTAAGGTAGTTATCGCAGATATCTAACAATTGATGTAGACATCTAGGTGGGGATCCCACTTTTCATTTTCATTCACCTGTTTATAGTATTAATTAGCTTTCAACATGAAGAAGATCATTTAGGAAAAAGTAGAGAATTAGAATAGAAATTTTCTTAGGAACAAGCCTTGAAGAATTCAGCTACAGAGTGGGATACAAAGGCAGCTCTCAGTTAGCGGCAACAGTTGCAAAAAACACTAACTGAATTACAAGTTTAAGAAAAAGAAAATCAACATTAACGACAGAAAGCTGTTTTATTTGCATTATACTACTGCCCTAAAATTGGTTTAGGAGTAGAACTACATGTGCACCCTGGCGAAATATTTTGTCTGAACTACTGACATGTTACAGAAGAAGGGGAAAGACACAGAACTTGAGATTAGTAGCTTTAAAACAAAAGATATGAAGAGGTAAGGAAAGTCTGCTCAGTCTACCTCTCTATCCTAACATTAATTTGAATTGAGGCTAGAACAGTAGGGATAGAGCCTACATGTCAACCAGCTCTGCCCAGAGGATGGATCCCCATTTCACCCTGCAACTGAAAACCTGATCCTTTGGTCGGCTATGACTTGGAGGAATGAAGCAGAGACTTCTTTTCTGAGATGAGATATTGAGAACTGGAGACACTGTCCTCTAGCTAGTGTTCGACTGACTACATCCAGAACTGAAAGCAAATCTCTACTGAAGGAATGTTTCCCTACTATAGGCTTGTAGGACTTGAAAATATTCAAATCAAAGTGTGGATTTGCAAAGATCACCTAGAATAAGATAAGGCAGTCTACTACAAGTGAAATTTGGCTAAAGATGGAAATGATACGTTTAAAATACCAAAGTCTGAGTGAATTAAAGTTATGCTATAAAGACTATAAAGGACATATGCATGGAATTTTTGAAGAAACAAAAGAAACAATAAAAATATTCCTTCAAAAGATTATTAGGAATTAGCTCTCTTAGAATGGATTTTCTATATGTAAAGTATGTAACTCAATATATTGGTTAAACAGCATGTTAAAATGGACTAAAACAATCTCTACGTCAAAGGCATTCAGATTCAAATTATGAAAAAAACAATAAGATACATGAAGGATAAATTGAAATTTAATGTATATTATCAGCATCTCAGATGCAGAGAGCTGAAGGAATGGAGATAGAATAACACTTAAAAAGATAATATTTGGGTTTTATGCTGTATCCGAAACAGGATTAATAAAATGGAACTCAAGCCCAAACACACCGTGTGAAATTACAAATCGCCAAAGACAAAAACAAATATTTAATGCAGCCACAGAAGAGAGAGATTATGTGAAAGGATTGAAAATTAAAATTGCAGCAAAAATAGATGACCAAACAGGGGGATACTGTCATCATAAGGTTGAGAGAAAGTATTAATCTAGAATATATACCCCAAAATATCATGTTGGATGCTGTCCTCTTCACTCACACTTCTTGTGCTCCTGGTTCCTGAAAATTGGTGGTGAGCATCAATCAGCTCTCTCCGAGGAATCTACTGCTACAGTTTCAGCCACTGGGGGTCATCAGCTGGAGATCGGAGGATGGAGTTATAGAAGTTAAGATAATTACTCCTTAGTTTGTTTTTTTTTTTTTTTTTTCCTCTGCAGGTTCATAGGTGATGGAGTTTCTTCTTTCAAAGTCCTCAAATCATTTGCATTTGCCCTTTACTACCCCTATAGCTCTTCCTGGTTGTAGTTTCCTGCCTCATCAGCTCTCCAGGCCTCAAGGAAGAATTTCTCCCTGCTGTTTCTAGCCTCAGAATGCTTCATTAGACCTAGCTGATTTTCATGATCTGATCACACTTTGGCACATAGTCTATTCTGTATTATTTCTTCTGAATACGCATTCTGTTCTATTATGACACCATTAATAGTATCATATGTCAGGATTTAAATAGCAGTATGTCATGATAGAGTTTACTGCTAGAAAATATAATAATGGGATATCTAGAGAAGAAATATCAGGAAGAAGAAGAAACTTAATAAAAAAGAAAAAGCTATATACAAGGTCTTTAGAAACTTTTGTGAATCATCTGAATAAAGTCTAGTGCCTGTAAGAAAATAATAATAACAATATTAACAAGAACGCTCAATATTCCATGCGGCTAAAATAACTCAAATGCTGACCACAAATATTAAGGTATTTGGATGAAGATGATCATAGTTAAACTGTTCTAACATTTTTAGTACTGAGAAGAGACCTTTAAATTTCAACTTTGCTAAGTTAAATATGGCAAAATTTTGAATCTATTACTAGACATTCTATGTACAAACTATAAATAGTAGATATAAATAAATATGAAATAAAAAAAACAGACAACATTCAACCATCTCAAAAAAATGAACAGAGGGAAAAAGAAGTATAGACAAAGGATCATAAATAAACCAGTCACAAAAAAAAAAAAAAAAATACATGGGGTCCCTCGGTGACTCAGTCAGTTAAGCATCTAACTCTTGCCTTCAGCTCAGGTCACGATGTCCCAGTTCGTGCATTTGAGCCCCGCATCAGGCTCCATGCTGACAGTGTGGAGCCTGCTTGGGATTCTCTTTCCTCTGTCTGCATCCCCCTGTCTCTCAAAATAAATAAATAAACTTAAAAAAAGATAAATATTGCATAATCCCATTTAGATAAGATACCTAAAATAGTGAAATTGATAGCATCAAAGAGTGTAATGGTTGTTGCCAGGGAGTGACAGAGGGAGAAATGTGGAGTTATTAATTCATAGGCATAAAGTTTCAGTTAAACATGATAAATAGGTTCTAGAATTCTGCTGTGCAATATTTTACCTATAATTACACCTAAAATTTGGTTAAGAAGGTAGATCCCATGTAAAGTGTTCCTACCACAAGAAAATCGATTCTAAAAAGTTTTATTTTATGTAAACTGTTATAAGAAAAAATAGAAATGTTTCAATAAGGTACTAAGTGTTAAAGAAAATAAAGCAGAATTTAAAATCAACTCAGACTGAAAATCAGTGATGGATGGTTTGTAGGGGGTCGCTTACGAAAGAGCGGCACAGACAGGGTAGGACATGTTACCTTTTTTTTTTTTTTTTCCCTTGACAACACTGAACAGAGCCAGAAGCCAAAAATGAAAAACAATATGTAGTAAACACACCATAAAAAATAGAAGCCTCCTTTTCACAGGATATATCACAGCTATGAAGAGATGGTCGAGAATTCATGGAGTGTAGTTATGGATTCAGTCAAATGGGTGAATGTACCCTGAAGGAATATGGTTCATCTTTTTATGTCCTCAACAACCTGACTTCCTGAGTCTTCTTTATTTTTCTGGGAAACTACATTGGACACAAGGACCCTCCATACTCAGTGGGCTGGAAAGTTGATGGTCTTCATTTTGTCAGGCAGTCAGGAAAGGGGTAGTGTATGTACATTGGTAGAAGCAGGCACAAAGAGGAGATTCTTAGAAAATCTCACTACTAAATCTTAGGTAATATAAGCACTCTGCAAATCTTGTCCAATACTAATATTTAACGTGGCATTTTGAGTTGTCTGGGTTAACCTCCTTGCAGCCTCAGCTTTAGAGTTAAGGCAGGGTCTCCAAAGGCTGAGAAGCGAGGAAAAATGTCTGTCTAGACTCTCATTGTGGGACTCACCAAACACATAAGTTATATTTCAAACACCACAGCTGAGAACCTTTAAACAATTCAGGAGTGAATATTCTTTACTCACAACAATGAAAACCTAACTAGACAGGCTATTCTTGGACAGGTTCTCTATGTACAATTTTTGCTGATATAACCAGAGCGTGACTGCAAATTCAGGCAGTACTTATTTCAACTTTGTTTATCACCCTTTACCTCTTAAGTGTTTAAAGTACCCAGGAATTGCTTACGTAGGTTGCACAGAGAAGTCAAAATCCTGTACGGCAGAAACTTTAAATTGTTCCCACTTATTTGTTCTTCTTGTTTATTATACCTGCCTCCTTCCAAAAAGAATCTGAGGCAGCAATGTGTTGCTTAGTTACTGGTATGTAAGTTATAAATGACAATTTAGCTGCCAGGGAGTTTATAATAATAGAAAACCAAAAAAAAAAAAATGAATGGTAAGGATATTTCTCCTTATATGCGCCCATAAATAATTGCAATCCACTCTGAATTAATAGAATGAAATGAGCACTTTTAAAGAGGAGAAACAAAGTTCTATTTTTATCATCTTTTAAACACCAATTATGACTTTTAAAACTCTTATATATATGCTAATAAGATTAAGTAAAAATTCTGTTATCTGCAATAATAGATATCCACAATGACACTACATTTTATAGTGCATTTCAGTGTATTAAATTTTGAGAATTATAAATTTTTCTGAAGGACTATAAAGAGGTAAATAAATATTTTAGTATGACATATTTCTTACAAAATTATTTCTTTAAGGTTTCCTATTTCTTGGCCTAATATCCTATTTATTAAAAAATTAAAATCTCTTTAAATGTTTTTATTCTTTTCATAAATATAAAACTACTATATTGTCTCATTAATATGTTGTATTATATTTATGGACATGATGTAATTGTAATTTTTATTGTATTAAACTTGCGATAGTGTCTTTACATGTACTTGTTGGCTTTACAATTTCAAAAACTCAGTTTTATCTTTATAGCTCAAATTATCAATCTCTAAAAGAGGGCAAATTCACTAGTGAAGTTAATTTGAGACTGGCTGATAAGTTAAAATGGCAATTTGTCTATGTAAAATATGTTAACAGGTATCATCTGATCACTAGAATGGAGGTGTAGTAAATTTATGATCCCAAAAGTAGTGTAGGTATAAAAATAGTTCAACATTCATAGAAAAGAAGAAAGAAATGTGACTTATCTTAAGGTAAATTTCCATCCACTTATCTTCATCTAGTGAATTTCTCTTCTCTATTTCAGGGATGAATCCGTTGCCTACAAATAAACCATGGGTTTAAGACACGTTATTTGAGAAGTAAAAACCAATACATGACTTTTTGCTTACTTTTTCTTAAGCATAAAAACCCCATCATTTTTCTCTGTTTAGGGGTAAAAAACATGTAAGAGTTTTCAGTATTGTATATCTATATTTTACTTTGCCTCAGTTATAGCCATATGTATAATTCTGGTTTAGAAAAGCCTCCTTATTTATACACACAAAAAATCACCTACAAACCACAGCTAAAGATGTATTAATTTTGGGAATATCCCCCCAATATCCATGTTATAAGTAAATCCTGGTTATTGTACCAAAAGTGACAACTCTTAAACTTATATTCATACTTTAGAGCTTTTTTGTGTCTGGGATTTAACTTCACACATATTACTTGACCTTTTAATTTTTCAAAAAAATACATTTTTAGGTTAACAAAACATTGTAAAATTATTTGCTGTCTTAAGCAATTAGATTGCCTCAGTTTATATGTGGTATATTATTATCAAGAGCACTATATATCTGTAAGTCACTAACGTGGTGAATGAAGCCAGTAATTAGGAAAACAAAATTAAATAAAATTCAGTATCTGTAGGCTTATTCTTGGCTTTGGTGATGGATATGTTAATTAGGCTGAATGGGATGGTTATCTCACAATGTATATATTGTATATACAACATCAAGTTGTATATTTGTACACCTTAAATGTATACAATTTTTATTTATCATTTTACCTTAACACAGATAGGGGAAATGTGTAGGATATCTTTAGAATAGTCATAGAAGGCATTCTTATGGAGTATCTCCCTTTGGTTGCAGCTCAGATGTATTGTATCAATACTTAATCGGTATAAACTACCAACTGATCATTATCAATGTCTTCAAACCCAATAATGTAATAGTCGTAGTAGTCGTAGTACTCATAGTAACTGAAGTAGTAGAAAGTTTCAAATTAATGTTGGATATTTACAAAGACTTTGTCCTGTGTAGACATTTTTTTTAAAAGAAGATCCAAATATTTTACTCAGCTATAAGTTTAGAACCATTTAGTATTTGTCTCCACAGCTAGACAAATAAGTGTTCTTACCAACAACAATCTTATATTGTGTGATTCCCTAAAGAGAGCTGTGACCAATTGGTAAGGTAAATCTATAATAGCATTAATTGCATGTATTAGTTACACCCAAGAAGGAAGTATTACTTTGAAACACATTCAATAAGTGTGGTTTATTTTAGGTCATTCTTTGCAATAGGAAGATAAAGATTCTTACTTTATTTGTTTTTAAACTCTGGCAAACCAGTCTCAAGAAAAAAGTCAGACTGCTCAATCATCAGCTAATGAAACTGAGGAGAAACAACATTGATTTTTTTAAAGTAATATTTCTTATTTTTTCCAGAAATAAAGACTGGTGGAATCCTTTCAGGAGGAAACAACCTGTTTAGCAGGTATATAAATAGCGATATTCCACCTATAACATTTCTACTAAATTATAATCCTTCCTCCACTCAATGTTTCCTATTTTGAAGTAGCCCATTCTCTTCCCAAGGTAAATTATTTCTCATGTAGAATCCTCAGACTATTTAAAGGGATTAAAGACCCAGAGGGAAAATTAGTATTAAAATTATTACATACTAATTATAAATAATTTATTTTAATAAAGAGTAATTATGGAAAATTAATTTTTAATACTTTCATTTCACATGCTATATTGACTTGAAAGATATAAAAGTTTAGCTTTGGACTGAAAAAAGAAAGAACAATTAATTATTTTAATAATACCTCAATGTACACATAGTCTAGTCATTTTACTTGAATAAGGATTTTTTTTTTTTTTAATTTTTTTTTTCAACGTTTTTTATTTATTTTTGGGACAGAGAGAGACATAGCATGAACGGGGGAGGGGCAGAGAGAGAGAGGGAGACACAGAATCGGAAACAGGCTCCAGGCTCCGAGCCATCAGCCCAGAGCCTGACGCGGGGCTCGAACTCACGGACCGCGAGATCGTGACCTGGCTGAAGTCGGACGCTTAACCGACTGCGCCACCCAGGCGCCCCTCAATAAGGATTTTTAAAATAATCTTGAAAATTCTCAGACAAGTTAGCTATACTACTAAGAAAATAATATTTTAACTGCTTTCATGCATGCTTGGCCTTTAATTTAAATGTAGTATTGTTTTCAGCAAGGCTATTTTTTACAACCTTACTGATTGAGTTGTGAATGTTTAATGTTTAAGGTAATTAATGCAGCTTTCTCATGATATAATGAAAAGATTCTTTCATCTGTACTGTACCTTTAGTGTGTGACCATATACTTTTTTCTGCATTATTTGTATATAATTCTTTCCAGCATTTCATAAGAGAAAACGTTATGTCTAGTTCTACTCATGAAACTCTTCTGTCATGTGGGTATGGTTGCTATCTTCTCTGATAACGATTCTGTTGAGAATAATCATTACTTAATATATAATAGTTGAGAAGCAATTTGGCAAAACTGAGTGAGAAGTCACCTGTGATGATATTCCACAGACATAAATTTCAAACATTTCTTTCTAACTCTGTCTGTTTCTTTTTCTCTTTTTTTCTCTTTCCTCTTTCTTTCTCCTTCAACAAGACTGATGTTTTCCCAATACAAATTCTGAATTAAATAACATACTTTTAAAAGCACAGATAAGCTGTTGATAAAAAATAAGGTAAATAACTGGTGGCCAGAAAAAAAAAATAACAAAAAACCAAGATGAGAAATCAGTACTCTTAAGGATTTCTAACTTGGACTAATGTCTTGAGTTTATATCAAAGTCAGAGACCAGTTCTTCAGCCCATGTTAAATTTTTATTTGGAACTGAGATGCCTGATTAAATCTTGAAATTTTAAACTGTGAAAATTTCATTGGTAAGGTGACTAAAAGACAAATATTTAGCCTATTGATAGTAAGGGAAGTAGTGTCTTTGCATAATTCTTAGTTTTGGAACTTTTCATCCACTATCTTGAATGCAAATACATGTAGGCCAATAAAGTGAAATCCATGCTAAGAGATGATAATAAAATATAATTTTAGAGGATGTTACCTATGTTTTCCTGGAAGAAGCAAATGCAAAATCTTCTCAGAAAAGATGCAGATTAGGGGTGCCTGGATGACTCTGTTGGTTAAGTGTTGGACTCTTGGAATTGGCTCTGGTCCATAATCTCACCATTCCGGGATGAGCCCCTTTGCATAGGGGCTCTTTGCTGACAGCTTGAAGCCTGCTTGGGATTCTCTCCCCCCTCTCTTTCTGCCCCTCTCCTTCTCGCACCAGTGTGCAAGCATACTTTCTCTCTCTCAAAATAAATAAACATTTTTTTTAAAAAGAAAAAATGCAAATGAAAATTAAAAAATTAAAAACCCACAAAAATTTTCTATAAATAAGCTCATAATTCAGAAATAAAAATAAAATAGTAATTGTTATAGCATAAATTAAAGTCAGCATCTACAAAAAAGAAAATGGATTCGATTCTTGTATATCTTTAGATAAAAAGCTATTATTATATAGACTCTATAGGAGGTTTATGCTTAACGTAAGAATTCCTAGGACACCATTAAAATAGTTGAGAAAGTTTCAAAAAGAATTTTTAAAGACTTCCTATAAATGTTGAATATAGTTATTTTAATTGTTTAAAAAAATATTGGATTGTAAATGTTTTGCATTACTTAGTTTTGGGGAAATTACCCACAATGCAGCAGAGAGAGGAAAAGAGATACAAAGTACGAGATAGGTGGTAATACTTGGAAGATCATATGAGGAGCTGTAACATATTGAATCTGAGTTCAAAAAGAATAATGGTAGGTGTAACAATTTAATGAAATAAGCCTAAGAATTTTCAGAAGTGATAAAATGATAAAACTGAGTTAAGAACAGAATAAATGAATGAAATTAAAATGAATTTAACCTGAAACATAACATTGACCTGTAGAATATCAAAATAAAGCAAAGATGGCATGAAGATGATTACAATGGAATATTATGGAGACTAATAGAAGACTTTTTATTATCAACTTAAGACAGAAAACAATAGAATAATATTTTGAGAATGTTGGGGCAAAAGGAATTTTCAAAATGAGATTTAGTTACCAAATAAACTATTTCTGCCATTTTTATAGAGTTAAATGGAGACAAATATATCAGATATATATATATATATATGTGTATATATATATATATATACACATATATATATAATAATGTGTAGATATATATGTGTATATATATACACATATATATATACACACACATTATTTGACTTAAAGGAAACAAAGATTAGGACAATTTTCTTGTGGAGATGGGAGTAAAACTTCTTGAAATAAGTACTACAGGATCTATTTCAAGTAGAAATAAAATAAACCCAGAAGAAAAAGTGAGATTCAAGAAAGAACATTCCTCAGGGATTGGCAGTCGTGTTAGTATTGATTCTTTATAACAAATGTTAGAATATTATCAGCACTCCTCTATTCTAATCAACTACACATTTGCATGAATATATGGATACATCTAGTTTGGAGTGCCTGACCGTGCACATCACAATATACAATTATTATTGGGTCAGAGATAATCCTTGACACTCAGATTTTCATTCAGAACCTAACATTATGCGTTGGCATATTGTCTTGTTGGTGAGATACCTCATTATCCTGCACCAGGCAATAGCAACAACACCTTCCACAGACATGGAAAATACACAAATATGGAAACCACAGCAAGTTTCAGATGTCAAGGCTAGTATTTTTTCTCAGATTCAAGGGCTTGCTTTTATATTAATTAGATTTTCTGGCTTCCTATTGTCATGTGCTTCTTGCTGAGTATGTCCATACTCTGCCTCCTACTACCTTTGATTACATAAGCCACATGCACATACAGCTAATCCCTATTTTGTGTTGATAAAAGCCTCCTATAATTATTCCTCAAACCCTGATTAATCTCATTCTGTGACCCCGTCATCCTTGAGCTACTGAAGTCTTTTGCCAATGTTGCCATATGTCTGTCAGTATTATAGTAGTACTGACTGAATTCCAGAAGTAAAATGGGGGAAATACTTTAAAAGCAAACATCAGGAAGATTCTGCAGGAAAGGATGGAGTGAATTTATACATATTAATTCCTAATTAAATCATTTATTTCATTTTTTCCTAATCTTATAAATGGACTCCATTTATGTCCTTATTTTTTTGTTGTTGTTTTAAAATTTTTTGTTTATTTTTGAGAGAGAGAGAGAGGGTGCGAGCACAGGCAGGGGAGGGGCAGAGAGAGAGGGGGACATACAGAATCCAAAAAAAGGCTCCAGGCTCTGAGCTGTCAGCACAGAGCCCAACGTGGGGCTTGAAATCAAGTACTGCAAGATCATGACCCGACGGAAGTCAGATGCTAACCCACTGAGCCACCCAGTCGCCCCTATGTCTTTATTTATTTATTTTTTTAAAGGAGAAGCTCAAAAGGAGTACAAGCTATATGGGTGAAATAAAGAATGTGTTCAACAGTATGAAAATGAAGATTGATGTATTCTCTTATGGTATTAATATGTTGATCTTTTCCTGTGTCGCTTGTAGGAAAAAGAACGGCCTAGGCTCTCTAATGGTGAAGTTTTTAACTTTCCTATCACCCTTGGAAAACAAATCAGGAACTCCACAGGAAGAACTTAGGCTAATAGCTCTAGTACAGAAGGAATGTTCATCTACCCTCATGTGCTTAACTTTGATATGATCCTCCTTATGTTGAGCTAATTTCACTTTAATAACTGGGGTTAGTATGTAGCCTGAGTGACAAACCCAAGGAAGTCACTGGCCTGTCTTAGGCTCAGGCTTTCTTCTCGACTATCAAAAAGAATGTTTCTGGAGCATCTGGGTGGCTCTGTCGATTAAGTGTCCAACTTCAGCTCAGGTCATGATCACGTGGTTGGTGAGTTCGAGCCCCAAGTCAGGCTCTGTGCTGGCAGCTCAGAGCCTAGAGTCTGCTTCCAAATCTGTGTCTCCCTCTGTCTCTGTCCTCCCCTGCTTGTGCTCTGTCTCTCTCTCAAAAATAAATAAAAACATTAATTTTTTTTTAAAGAGTGTTGCTGATCACAATGATCTAGCCAATTTATTAGGAACAAGAATATGGTAGTGTAAGGACATAACACAAAATAATCAATTTATAGACTGCAATACATTGCCTAGAAGGCCATCAGGTTACCTTGGGATGGTTGTAGATGACAGATCAAATATTCAATATATGAGAATAAAGAAAACAACTTTCATCACTGTACTTCTAAGTAGGATTTTTTTTAAAGCTCTGATAAAGCAAATACTATTACAAATGGTGGAAGATTACATTGGAGAGGTAAATGGAAAAGCAAATAGAAGCTTTTTCTCGTTTGTTTTGGTTACTATTCCAAATACTGCCTTACTAGAAAAAACTGTTTAATTGTACAGTTTTATAGTCATTTACACAGATATATCTACCTAAGAAATCTTGAAAATGCAAAAAAAAATGCCTATGGAAATTTTATATCTGATAAAGCTTCAATCTCAAATTAACATGGAAAGAATGGTGTTTTAAATAAATGGTTCTGGAAGAGCTATAAAATCATGTGGAGAATGTTAAAAATTGGATTTGTTCCTCATATCATGCATTAGGATATGTAGTTCAAGTGGGTCAAAGATTTTAATTTGAAAATAAAGCCAGACAAGTGATAGAAGGAAATGTGGGTGAATCTCTCATAAGTAATTGAGGGATATGTGCTATTACTATACAAACTCCTAAGTGCTTAAAATAAAAAACAGCAACACATTTAATCATAGGCCATTAAGAAAACCTATATGTTAAGAAAATATCAACTGTAGTTGAGTAAAAAAGCAAATCACCCATGGGGAAATATTTGCACAGTATATATTTGCACAGTATATTCTGAACATATAAGAACTTTTAAGTCCAAAAAAAAAAAAAAAGAACATAGTCTATAGCTATGAACAAATATTTCACAGAAAAATAAATTGTAATATGCACATGTTAATCTACACTCAAAATAACAAAATAATGTTAGAGCAATATTGAAATACTAAGAGAAAAATACAAATGCATTTGCTTGGGGGGCGGGGAATAAATTAGCTGAAAGAGTAATTTAGAAAATTTTGAACAACATTAATCATTATAGGACCTCTTATTAGCAGAAATTTTGAAAATTAATACCTCTTTAACATTACCACCAAAGCAATTTTAATTTTTATTCCATCAGTAAATAAAGTGAAAAAATGAACAAGTTTTAAACACACTACATCTCCATAAGAGGAAGACTTCAGTGTAAAAAGCACTGGAAGTATTTAAGAATGTTGTCTTAAGTATTTATTCTAGCATAAATAATTTCAACATATATTTATGTTGAAGTTTTAACATGATATATATGGACATTATATAATATTTTCTAATTTAAAAATCTGAGAAACTGATCACAGCCTTTTTGTAAATATCTTCACTATGAATGAAACATTCATACTTAAATATTCATTAGAAGAAAAAGTACAGCCTTTCCTCTTATACTTGAATTTGCTTTTACTGTAGAGGGTGACTTAAATATGAGTTGTGTCCAAATTATTTTAAATTAGCTCATACCCAGAGAGAACTCAATGAAATTTCCAAACATAAACTTTTGCTAAATCCAGATTAAGTCATGTAGCCCTGTGTATTCCTTGTGTCTTTCTCTGCCTTACCAACCTTGCTTAAGTTAATAATTATTAACTTAATTATTCTTAAACTAATATTTATATACTTTGCTAGCCATGTATAAATTGTTTGTGCTTATTATGTAAAGTTATTTTGAAAAAATTCTTGTGTAATGATATCGCCATTTGAATGTGCACATAATTGCCCCTTTTGGATGAACCAAATTTAATATTGGTAGAACATCACAAAATTAATTCCATCCACCTCTCAAGAAACTGGTATGTTTTCAGTGATATTTTTCTGTAAGGTATAGCATGTGAAGTCACAGGAAATTTCACAAATGGCCACAATACTCATAATAGCATGACTCAAAGAGTTATTGATCATGCATCTTATGGATACTCTTATTTCTGGAACATCAAAGAGGAACACATAGGATAACAACATCCAAAATGAGACAGTGTAAGACTTAGATTACTCATCTTAAATTAAACTGCAAATAATTTATTATCACCTACATTTTCCTTAACATTTCTCTTTCTGCTGCAATGACAAACATGAATTTTAATGTCTTTCGTTTATTGGTATATGTTTAATTAATACCACATTAAGCAAACCTTCAAATAAAAATCAGGGATCTAATCAAAGATTTACCTACTTTCTTTCTGTGAATTCCAGTCTGCATAATAAAAATCTTCTGTCACAAGTCATATATCAATAAAAGTCAATGAGAGTCTCATCTTAGAATTAATGACAAAACACCATGATATTAGTTCTGACATCAATTGCTGCCTTTAAGCAATGAATTTCCACTTAGCCAACCATTACCTCTATTTAATCAAAATAATTACCTCTGAAAATCCCAAATACTAGAACTGGTTGGAAGGAAAACAGAACAGGATATATATATATATATATATATATATATATATATATAGTGTTTATTATAGTAAATTTTAAAACATTTAAAAAGCTAGAAGAATAATGTAGTCAGTGCACAAGTAACAACTTACAATTTTCTGCAATTATCCATTCATAAACAATTTTGCTTTATTTACATTAGACATACCTTTTCTAACACCCTGATGGATTATTTTGAAGCAAATTCCAGAATCATGTAATTTTATTCATAAACATGTTAGTACAGATGTGTATAAAATGAGGACACATAATTTTATATCTAAAACACTATTGATAAAACTAAAATAATATATATATATATACATATATATAAAACTTAATATTATCAAAGTCCACTCTCTTAATATCCATCAAAATTTATTTAACTGAATAGACTCTGTATAGAGTTACTCACATGCTGGATATTTTTCTGATTGTATCCCTATCGAATTGTTAAAAAAGTGCCTTTGTTATCATAGTATTTTTCAATTGGTAATTATATTAGAGGCCTGATCTCTCCCCCCTCCTCTCCCCTCCCATTCCCTCTCCTCCCCTCCCTTCCCCTCCCCTCTCCTCTCTTCTCCTCTCCTCTCCTCTCCTATCTCTCTCTTTCAACCTCTCAACCTGTCTCTCTTTCAGCAAAGATGCTTCATAGGTATTCTTTTGATAAGAGGCACATAATGTTTATCTTTTATTTGTGAAGTTAAAAGGTATTGATTTTAATGTTTTAGTTCCTTTATCTCATTAGGGATTGCAAAATCATGATGTTTTAATTCTAAATGTTTTGATTTATGAGTTAAAACAATCCCATAAAGATATGCTTATTGATCTAAAATATTTATAAATTGTAATCAATTGCATTATTACTCGTATTAATACTCAAATTGTTTCATTGCTAACCTGTTAGAACTTCTTCATACTGACTCCTGAGCCCTTTATAAAGGATGCTTTTAGTCTTTGAATATTTCTTTGCTTTCTGCTATGACAAGATATTTACAGTAATCCAACCAATCTGTAAAAATTTAATTTAAAATTTGAATTTTTAATAATTAAATTAAGACAAAAGGCTTAAATCAGAAATCTCTTGGGCCATCCAAAATTGTCCCTCTAACTTACAATCATGTTACCTTTTTATTTTTTTTTATATCCCTTGTCATGACTTCAAATTTTCTTTTTCAATTTATTTAAGTGTTCTTTATTTCTACACTTTTCCCCTAACATCGTCTCTGACATGTGAAGGACTATATATCAAGTTCATAAATGCATTCACATTTTACTAAGAGTGAACAAAGGAAATATGTTTTTCTTCTTTTATAATTTATTATCATAAGCCTCTGCCCAGTGGGTAGTAAAAGAGAAACTGATTTTATTTCTATCAAATTCAAAACTGGGTTTGATGATTTAATAGTCCTTTAAGTAATAGTCTCTTCAATTTCTACCTGCCCTCCATCCACCTAGCCCTCCTCTGAGATAATTCTGGGTTTCCACGGCTGCATAGTACCCAATAAAGGGCTTTCTAATCCACATGGCATATAGTTCTATCCTCTGACACTGTGGTCCAGAGCTCCTGCTCTGGCCTTAATTGTATTCCCCCAAAGTTTGTTTGGTGAAGCTCTAACCCTCAAGGTGATGATAGCTAGAGATAGAATCCTTAGGAGGTAATTAAGCTTAAATGAGTTCATAAGAGTAGGGACCTGCTTAGATTGGACCGTGGTCTTATAAGAAGAGGAAGACATAGAAAGGAACAGAGAGAGAGAAAGGGAAATTTCTCTCTCTCTCATGTAAGAAGTGAAAAGGTGGTTCTCTGAAAGCCAGGAAGTGATCCCCCCCACCCCCCCGCCAAAATCAAACCCTGAGGAACCTTGATCTTGGAATTTCCAGCCTCCAGAACTATAAAACAATGAATTTCTTTTTAATCCACTTAGTCTATGATAAAATCCCTATGAGATTTGGCAACTGTAATTGAATTGAGAACTAGACACCATCCTGCTCTTCACTACAGAGTTAAAAATACAAAGATTACGAAAAAATAGAGACAGTAGGATCAAGCTGCCTCCAAAACAGCCTTGTTCCAGAATGAGTGGAGATAAATTATCATGTGGTTTTAAAAAATAATTTTAGAATCAGACAAGGGGGTTATTGTTTATGAGATTTAAATCAAGGACTTCCATCTTGAAAAGATATATTGTTGAGTAAAATACAGATGATCTACAAAGATTTAGCATCATTAACAAAGAACAAGAAAGTGTCACTCTATATAAAACAGTAACAATTTCATAGCTTTGCAATTGCATCAGTGTGAGAAGAAAATAAAAATAGAAATGAAAAGGAAGGAAAGAATACATTTTTAAAAATTAAGATTAAATAAAATCAGTGAAGAATATAATTAAGATATAAAAGAAAATTATATATATATATATAAAGCAACTTGTAGTTACATGTTAACATAAACATGAATGTAATCTTGACTATGAATTCTTACCAATCCCACACCCAGGAATCCATCTGTAAAGGAAAACCACCAGCTACAGTGGATAATATGCAGAACTATCACTAGTGTCAAGAAATGAATTCAAAACAAAATAAAATCTAAAAAAAAGTGAATATTTATTATTACCTAAACTTTTGAATTAAAGGTACATTAATATAATGTAAAATTGAGGCCAATATAGGCAGTTTGAATTGGGAGAATTTCCATTAAGGAGCCTGTTAAAGGAAAAAAGAAAGTAAGAATCATACATAATTCATTCCTATTTTTTTTTTAATTTTTAAATGTTTATTTTTGAGAGAGAGAGAGAGACCACAAGCAGGGGAGGGGCAAAGAGAGGGGGAAAACACAGAATCTGAAGCAGGCTCCAGGCTCTGAGCTCTCAGCACAGAGCCCAACACAAGGCTCCAACCCACGAACTGTGAGATCATGAACTGAGCTGAAGTCAGATGCTTAACCAAATGAGCCACCCAGGTGCCCCCATTCCTATTTTTGTAAACAGACACTGACAAAATAAATGGCCACATTAGAGTCTTCATAATCCAGCGTAAAAAGTATGCACTGCAAGAGTTAACCGAATCTTCACCCCCATAACTTGATATGCTCCTGAGAAGCCCATCTCTCACACTCTCCCCTTCCTAAATCTCCTTCCCTTGCCATTACCATTGCCCAAAGGCCATCTCCAAAATGAGGCCAATTATCAGTTTTTTCTAAAACACTAATCAGGAAAAATCCCATTATGCCCTACATCTTTGTTTCCCTCAATCACTGAAGAATTCTTAGTCTCACAGAACATTTCATTTTATCAGAATTTGCGCGTCAAATGGCTTTGTACATCCTTATTCTGGCAATAACACTCATTTCCCCCAACATGCCACCCTCCAGGTTGCCCAAAGTGATCTCTGGAATTCTAGCTTTGTAACCAGAGGAATTCCCATCTCTCAAATCCTTCTTTAAAACTCTTCATTTTGTTGCTGTAAATGTCATTATCAGAAACCACCATTAGGTGGCTATTTGTATGTGTGTATGTATGTATGTGTTTTCTTTGACAAATCCTGCATTCTGCTGAAGCCCTCTCTCTGTTATAGAATTTCCATGTCATTCCTTTTTTCTTGATTTCCATTTTTCTGCTAAGATTCTCAAACTTTCCTTTCACTACATTAATCCTCTTTGTTAAAATGTTTAAATATATATTTTTTTGGAAATTATAACCTCATCATTGCCTATGAATTTTCCCCATTGGTTATGGGACACATGTTCTTGTGTCTTCATATATGTAGCATTTATTGTACACTGGAAATTGCAGATGCTACATTGTTGAGGGTATAGATTTCCTGTTGACCTTTACTCTTGCTGTCAGTTAATTTATTTGCCGATCAGCTTCATCTACTGATGCTCAGACTGTCTGAGACCTGTCTAGAGTATCCCTTGGTTCTTGACTGAATTCCTAGAGTGTTTAGTGAGATGTCTTTATTCTGATTGGTTGGTGGTCTCCCACCTCTGTGCAGCCCCCAGACTTTTGTGGAGTACACCTTGTATGTGTACATTGCCCCAAGAATTGTTGCTGTCATCAAAATTCTTACAACAGTTGTTTCAGATATTTCTTATGGTTTTAGATTTATTCTCAGTCAGGAGGGTAGTTTGATACCCATTAATCATACTTAGTCTATTACTACCTAGTGAAACTTTTAAAACAAAGTAAAATAATAATAATAATAAAATAATAATAATTAATAATAAAAATAATGTCTATTTGTAAAATAAAAATAAATATCTCTTGTGTAATTTTTTAAATCAGGTGAATGTTGATTTTTATTTTTATATAGTGTATTTCTATCAAAAACATTTATTATTATAATATTTCGATATAAACTTGTCATCTGTTATCTATTCTTAGTACTGGTATCATTGTTTTTGCAGACTGAAAAACAAAATGCCAAATACAGCTCAGTTTCATAGTAACTGAAAATACCAAGTATAGCACAAATAACAAACACTTCAATCTTTTTATCAGCAATTTTTTTTATCTTCTGTACAGTGACAGGAATATATCAGATGTCTATGTAAATAATCAAACGTTTGACACCATAACTTAATATTTAGTTTTATTTCATTATGAAGAGATACAGCTAACAGTTTGTTACTTTAATTGCCTTGAAAACCTTCAGTTTTCTATAGTCTTTAATTTTAATATAAACACAGAGGCACCTGGGTGACTTAATAGGTTAAGTGTCTGACTCTTGATTTCAGCTCAGGTCATGATCTCATGGTTTAATGAGTCTGAGCCCTGCATTGGGCTCTGTGCACTGACCCTAGGGAGGCTGCTTGGAATTCTCTCTCTCTGCCCCGCCCCTACTCATTCTGTCTCTGTATCTCTCAAAATAAATAAATAAACTTAAAAAATTAACATATAGTTATCAAATTTCCCTGTAGCATAAAATAATTATTTAAAATATATTATGAAAAATGTAATATCTCTAAAAACATTGTACTTAAGCTATATAATTATAGTATAGAAAAGTGGTTTTTAAAAAACTTTAGGGAGAGAGAGAGCATGAGCAGGAAAGAGTAGCAGAGAAGGAGAGAAGGAGAGAGAGAGAGAGAGAGAGAGAGAGAAAGAGAGAGAGAGAATACCAAGCAGGATCCACGCTCAGCATGGAGCCCGATGAAGGGCTCAATCCCACAACCGTGGGATCATTACCAAGCCTAAATCAAGAGTCAAATGCTCAACAGACTAAGCCAACCAGGGGCCCCTAGAATGCACTTTTTAAGAATTAGGATCAAACTACAGTTTAATGTCTGAAGAATTAATATATATTATCTGATCTTTGATGATTGTCACCACTAATTGGTCCTAGAAATCTCTAAGCAGCTAGAGCAGTAGTTAATAAGAGATAAATGGAGAAATAAGAAAATATATTGCAGATTAGAGCTCCTCTTATTCAGCTGTTCATGATGCATTACTTTAGATTTAGCCATATTTTGGAATTCTTAGGAGAACACTATTTCTATCTCATTCTGGATAGTAATAAAAAGTAGCCACCATACATGTTACAGTTTTAACTTATGCACCATATGTCTCTGAAAGAAAATTTTAATTGTTTGGTAGTGCATACTCATTAAATTTTACTGTTATGTAGTGTTTTCTGCATAATCATAGAATAACTTAAAATATATTCTATAATTTTCTCTTGCTATGTGGATTGTAAAAAAAAAACGTTAAAATGGTAAATGTTTGAATCATAAATGCTTGTCCAAAAAGAGCTGACTGGAAATCCATTGAAGTCTACATTTTTAATTTGCTTACTGTGTACCCTACTAAATAATTTATCATTAATTACTGTATATTTCACAAAGTTTCTTAAATCCTAACAAACAGAAAACTTATTTGAATAAGTTTAGCTAATGAATTCTAATACCTTTGCCCTTAAGGTGAATACTTCTACTAGAACATGTCAATTAGATGAATATGGCTTGAATTTACTTTTATATTTCTATGGCTCCCATAATTAGTTACCATTATAGATTATATTTAATAGCAAAAAGTATCCTGAGTTAGTTATTTCAGAAATTATTTTCCCAATATTTTGAATTTTATTTTATTTTTTGAGTATTATTTTAAGTGAGTTGATTTGATTGCTTTATAACAGTTGAGTGCTTAATTTTTTTTTAATTTTAAGTTTTAATCAATTATAGAATATTTGTAGTTTCAAATAATTAATATTATAGATACCATGTATTATAATTTATTAAGTATGAGATGTAAACTACGGACTAGAAACCAGTAATTTTATGAAATAAACATGAATCTTGTGAGAAGTAGGACAACATATCAAAAGAAAAAGAATTGGGAATGAAATAGAAATTAACAGAAACCATGGGAAAAGACAGCCAGAGAGCTTTAAAAAATTCATTTGGTAGTTGATCCAGTATTGGGATAATAGGAAAGGATATATGCAGGACAAAATTGGATGAGGACTCTGCATCTCTACTATTTTACTGATAACAAAGCATAGATATGATTGTATGAGAGTGTAGATTTTATTGTTAATACAGATTCCCCCCCCCCCCCGCCCAGGTATTATAGTTTTTAAAGGAACTAATTTTGATAGTAATTCCAATGATAAAAAAGTTTTAAATTTCAATACTTCTGGTCCCATAAGATGGATAAACTCACTCTTCTCTTCTCCTAACCTCTAAATACAGCCAAATACTTTAGAAATAATTCAACAAACAACCATAAAAGTGCTCTGAAAGGTAGAAAGAAGATAGATTGGCTAGGGCACTTAATTCTTAAAGATGTATATAATTTTATTTTTTACCCAGAACTACCAACAGACATAGGAAAGATACACACACACACACACACACACACAAACAGAGAGAGAGAGAGAGAGAGAGAGAGAGAGAAGAGAAGCTTGCTCTCTGGCCAAATGACTAAGATAGGCTAAGCTCAGCGGAAACCTAGTAAGGAGATTCATTCATTGATCCACACCCAGCGGCAGTGACATTAGTGAGCAGCAGACAGACTGGTCCACATGTCTGACAACAGCATAACAGATCTGACCAAATCCCAGCTCCAACAGGTCAGGTATTTCTTGGTCTTCATCCACTACAACGCAGAAAAGTAGGCTCAGGATTTCCTGATTCTCACCCCGTGGCAGAAAACTGCCCAGAGAGGTATTTCCTTCCTCCAACAGCTTAGCTAAGATAAAGCAGAAACCTATAGCATCCTGTGTGTGGCAAACAGGACAAAGTAAACATTCTCCACCCAGCATCCTCACCACCTAGCAGGGAGTCCCAGGGCAGTGCCTTTTGACCTAACAGGCAGCACCAGCAGGGGTAGAGAGGGAGCTCTCTCCTCAAAGCTGAAGAACAAGGACCAGAAAAACATTGCAAAGCATGTGCTAGAAAAGGTGTCAATGGAATTACATCCACAAATGCAGGCCAGAACGTACACACTAAATCTGAACAAGATAAATACTAGATGCAATAATAGATTCAAATAGGATCAATTGTCTTGTAATAGAATATTCAAAACCATAAGGATCAAACAATCACGACTGAAAACCAGGTGATACCAAGTCTGAGATTAACCCAGATGTTGGAACAACTAACATCCATCATAATGTTTAACAAAGTGATTAATTTTATTTTTACTGCACAGCTCTCACACTTGAAGTTGCTTTTTGTTTCAACAGTTTTATAAGAACTGGGAGTTTTTCAGAGACCTGAACTCTTATTTCCTCTTTTTAATAAACTCACTAAAATTCTAGTTCACAAATCAGTCTCCTCTGGTTTTGGATATTGAATGGAAAATCGTTTGGTCTGGTAAATATTCATTTCAAATACATGACAGTTGATTTTGATTCTAGGCAATTCTCAAACTTGTCTGAACACTTGAATTATCTAGTGAGTTTTTAATATAATATAAAGGCCTAAATCCACCCAGATGAATTAAAACAAGATCCAGCAGTATGGTTCCATATTTATCTTCCTTTTTGTAAGTCACCTAAGGATTCTAATGTTCAGTTATGATAAAAAAATCATAAATTGTTATAAAAGCAATACTAGACAGAAAGTAAATCCAGCCCCATTTAGTTTCTAAAACAATGGAAAATCTAGAGGATGTAATAGAATATTTAGAGCTTGAATCAATAAAGTGTCACAAACAAGAAAAAAAAGAGTATTTAGTGCTCAAATATTCAGATTATGAACAGCACTTTCACAAGGAAACTTTCTTCGGCACCTCCCTTTGATAGTAATATTGAAGCCACCTCAGCCTCTCTGGCCAACCTAGTAGTCTTTAAGCTTTAACAAACACCCTGAGCTTGCAGGACTGATTAACTTTTTCTTGTATATCTATAGATCATGCATTCTTTCCCAGAAAGAACAGAGGACTTCTGCATATCACAAAACAGAAAGCTCTTACACACACACCCCGCCCCAGGGCACTAAGGAACCAGACCCCTTCACACAACCTCTGAGTACTGTGATAACGTCTGTGGCTGGCACCAAGTCTGGCCATAATCAAGAAATGTTACACAGACCACTCTACTCCCTTTACTGATTAACTGCCTTAAACCCCTTTAAATATCCCTGGGCCAGGCAGAAACTTCGGGATTGGCTTTTGGACAAGAGTCTGCCTTCTCCTCAGGTTGCCGGCCTCCTGAATAAAGCTCATATTCCTTTCCAATCAAAACTTGTATCTTCAATATTGGCCTTTAGATCTATGGCAGCCGAACTTGAGTTTGGTTAACAATATTTGGGTGCAGAGATTTTAAAAGCATACGGATTAAAAGTGATAATACTCCCTAACATAATGCCTCTTTTCTCTCTAAATAAATAAAAACGAATAGAGCAAGAGAAAGACTGCCCTTCTGTCTCTCTACCTATCTCCACCTTAGCGGGGACAGACAGCCTGAGGCCACAAGACAGCAAAAGATACTTCAAGTTTATTTTTAATGCTTTAAAAAATAATCACTAATAAATATCGAAGTAAAATTCAAAAACTATTCAGTACACTAGAAAATTCCATAAACTAGAGAGTCTATCTTTTTTTTAGAAATAAGGTACTTTATTGTTATGTTATTCTTTACATATTATTTATGGAATGCATAATAATGTCTACTGATATAAAAGACTACATACCAGTAGCTCAGAGGAGGGGAGTTGAGTTGTGGTGAGTGTGCACCATTCAGTTCTGTCATTTCTTGCTTCATAAATGTTTCATTATTCTTGTCTTGATTTTGAAAAAAAAATAATCAGTTTGATTTAAAAATTTCTATTAAAATATGTTTTAGTGATTGTAGGATTTTGATGTATGAAGCATATATGTCTATATATGTCTTCCATACAGCAACTTTCTTGTGAAAGACATGATTTTCTTCCTTTCACCTGGAATCTTCTTTTTTTTTTTTTAAGTTTATTTATTTTGAGAGAGAGAGTGTGTGAGAGAGCACGTGGGTGAATGGGGGAGGCGGGGGGGGGAGGAGAGAGAGAGAGAGAGAGAGAGAAAGAGAGAGAGAATATATCAAGCAGGCACCATGCTGTCAGCACAGAGCCCAAGGTGGAGATTTATCCCACAAACCAAACTGTGAGATCATGACCTGAGCCTAAATCAAGAGTTAGACACTTAACCCACTGAGGACCCAGGCGCCCTTCACCTGTAACCTTCTATTTTGATAATGTTATATAGAAAAGTTGCTTTTTATATTGAACATGTATTAATGTAATGTACCAACTTTTAGTATTAGGTGTAATATTTTGCAACTCATAGTCTGGCATGTTCGAGTTGTGTAACGATGTATTTAGAAAAAGTCCGGTAACTGTTGCCCTTTTCGGCACTTATGCTTTTATTTATTTATTTATTGTTTTCACTTACAGTGTAGACTAAGACTGACTGCAAAGTGTTAAATAATAGACACACTGCAGAGTGAAGACTTTTTCATCTTTTTGACATTAATAGAAGGCTTTAACTCTATAATTTTTCAGTAGATTTATTCTAGTCCTAGAAATGCAAATCTATGAAATATATCTTCTATTTTTAGTTTTCTAAGTCTTTATTCAGGAATAGATTTTCAAATTTAATCAACTTTTTGTCATCTACTGAGAATAATATATGGAGTTGAAATAATGAATAGCCTTAATAAACCAAGTACTTAGCTCAGTATGATTGTCTGGTCCTTACGTAGATTTTTCCACCTCTATTTGTAAGGAAAATGAAAGATTCCAGTCAGGTCTTTTTCTTCCTTTTCTTTTTTATTTTCATAGCTGTACTAATTTTTTATAAAGGTTTATGGAATGCCTTAAAATTGTATATGATAACAGATGAACACAGTAAATTTGAAGAGAGACATAGCTTTGAATCTCTTAATTCTTGTATGACATTTGGGACTATTAAAATTTTCTGTCACTTCTGAGTTAATTTTATCAAACTATATTTCATTCAAAATTATTTCATGTATATTTTATTTCAAATGCATTTCTGTGTTTGTGTGTACATAAACCTACATAAAATATGCAATTATTTTAATTCCTAAGGGTTTATTTGTGTGCTCCTTAGTTGAGCCTTCATTATAGTTATCAAAGATCCATCCCATTGTTGGTATTTTTAAAGAAATAATTCCTTGGTTTGAGTAATAAAATTTGACATTTTCCTATTTCTTTTCTATCATATTATGTCTCATATATTTAATAATTTCATCTGTAGAGTTGCTGATTACTTTAATATGATTATCTACCAGTCTCCATAATTTATAAGTAAGGAAAATCTGCAACAAAGTTTTAAAAATAATCTTAAGAAACTATGATATCTATTTTACAAATATATTAAAATATGGAGACTGAAAATATTGACATTAAATTATAAAAAGAAAGTTGAATTCTATTAAACTGTTTTAATAGTTAAATGCATAAGCCTATTTCAAATGATACTGTTATATATATGAGACATAGCAGTGGTATCTAGTTTAGTGGGTATTATATATAAGTATATATTTAATACATTTCTATTTATCCATCTCTCAGTCTCTGTGTATGCATATTTTATATATATTATAGACCCAGCAAAAACTTTTCAGCTATTTTTATGTACTATACATTGAACTAAACCAGTAAGAAAATCATTCAATAAAGAAAGAAAAGAATAGATTATGCCTGTGTTGGATCTGTTAAGTTGAAATGAATAGTTTTTCAAGGGTAGCTGCTAATTTTTTTTAAAGATAGTAGGAACTGCACCCAAGCAATTTGTATTAGCTAAAATCTTTCTCTGGGCATTAGCATAAAAAAAATGTGTGTTTTTATGTCATTTTGAAAACATAAGAGTGAAAAAACAGAGCTTATTTAGAGATAAAGAGATTAGAGAAAATGGAATAATAATGAAGTAGAAGATTCAGGTGAGAGATGATAAGTTAAAAGACTAGGTTCTGTCTATAATAGGCAAAAAAGGATCAAAGCATATAAAGGCCATTTAGCAAATAAAAGCATGGGAAATCAAAGTTTGAAATAAAAGAATAATCATGTCAGCTGGTTTAGATGAGAATTCATGTTGAGATATGATAAAAATAGTGTCATTCAAAATTCACTTCTAAAAGAGAAGAAAGTTTAATACACTATATAATTTAAAACTAGAAAAAAATATGAATACATCGGGAGAATCTATTTGAAACTCAATTTCTCATCTAATCATAAAGTAGAAAGTGTCCTTTTGTTTGAAATGTTCTTCACTTGGTATACCAAGATATTATAAGAAGCTAAAAGCAAAAAAAATATTTAAGGGATTATGGTAATGGAATTCGAAATAGCGTGAAGAAATGATAGGATTATCATGAATAAAAAATGTCATGAACTGTACTTGGAATTCTATTTCTTATTTTATGCAAGTGTTTTATAATAGTAAAGCATACTTTAAATGGAATATTTAGGGGACTGCACTTGATTGGAATTATTATAAGGAATTGTTTGACAGATCCTGTATTTGAATACTGATTCCTCCCATTTTCAGTTATATTTATGCATGTGTTTGTGCTTCAAACCTATTCGTTAACTGTCAACCAAGCAATTTTTATTGTATATTATAGCAATCTCAAATGATTGGGATAAAAATAAAAAGTGTTATCTAAAAACATAAGGAAAACAGATCAATTAGGTTTATCCATATTTGTGACTGAATTACAGAAAATAGATTAAGATCTTAAAATGAAAAGGTTCACTTTAAATTTTCTCATATATGTGCATGAGATATATATATCTAGGTGTCTTGAGACAAAGGTATGAATAATAACATATCTTCTATTGATGTTTGTCTTTATATTTTACATAATATTTTCCAAAATCCTTAAACTAACCATCTAAAAAAGTACTGTGAATTTACTTTTGATTTGTGGAAAAGTATGATTTACAGATGAATCTTGTATATCATTATTAATATTATTAATTTTTACTAGCTTGTGAGTGGTGAAAAAGCTGTCTCACATTTTAAAAAAAGAATCTGGCCATAATAGGATTTGGTATCACTGAGCCAAAGTAAAGATAAATAGTACCATCATATTTAATAAGTGTGTCAATTATAAACATAAAAATATGAGCCAAAATCTATTTTAAATATGAAGTGTGTTGGGGCGCCTGGGTGGCTCAGTTGTTTAAGCGGCAGACTTTGGCTCAGGCCATGATCTTGCGGTCCGTGAGTTCGAGCCCCGCGTTGGGCTCTGTACTGACAGCTCAGAGCCTGGAGCCTGTTTCAGATTCTGTGTCTCCCTCTCTCTGACCCTCCTCCATTCATGCTCTGTCTCTCTCTGTCTCAAAAATAAATAAACGTTAAAAATTAAAATAAAATAAAATAAATATGAAGTGTGACTTGAAAATACATAAATTTATGTTATTTGCAGAAAATCCTTGTGTTTAGGCTTAATAAAGATTTAAATTCTTTATTAAAGATAAATTTCTACTAAAGAGGAGGCTGAAAATGATGGTAATGCAGGAATCCTGGCTAAAACATGCAAAAATGAACAATACATCCATTAAAAACATATTTTGAAGTAACTTAAATGCCTTATGAAATGATGTGTATTGAGGAAATCCATATAGATATGTCATATCAGTTTCTCTGTCTCTCTTTCTCTCTCTTTTCCTCCTTTTTATGTTTGGAGAGATTTTGTGATGTTTTAGCAAGAGGTATGAAAATCCCCATGGTGTTCATGCTGGAAAGAGATTTTAATAAGTTTTTGTGGTTGAACATGATGCCTCTGAAATGAGCATTGGCCAAACTCAAGGCTTAGCTAAAAAAAAAAAAAAAAAAAAAAAAAAAAGAAGATCATGTGTAAATAAAGATATGAAAATTTTAAAATATTGAGTTGGGGTTGGGGGAGAAAGGAAATCCCATTAAGATGAGTTTAAGGAAAGAATCACTTCCTATAATCTCCCTCCTGACTGATGACTAGTTATTTATTTGACCCAGGTGTAATAGAGTAAAATAGAATTTCATAGGTAAACTAGGACTCTTGAAAAGAACAGGATACTGTCAATAATTATTCTAAAAACTAGAGCAAATTAGGACTGTTCAGGCAAATCAAGATAAAATTTTATCATAACTGGGGGGACAATGGAATAAGAAAAAATGCCAAAGGGGATTTTAAATTATTTATTGTGGATATATGATGTAAAATTCCTCCTCCATATAGCCTACAAAACCTTCTGTGAAATATGGAGTGTTTACTAATGCTTTTGTGGGAGTTGGTTTTGTTTTTTGTTTTTTGTGGGTTTTTTTTTTTTTTTTTTTTTTTGGCTTTTTCCTGGACTAAAAGAGATTCTGTGTGTTGTCATTTTCTGGATGAGGAATCAAAACAGAAACTGTGTCCATAGGTATGGAAATGGAAGGAAGAGACTAAATCCATCTTCTTATCCATGCTCAAGGTCATCCCATTAACAAAAACCAAATAGCAGTAATTATGTGTGTGTGTGCATGTGTATATGTGTGTGTAGATATGAAGAGTTGCTTATATACACATAGTGTTTTTATACCATCTCTTCAACTTCCACCAAACTGCATTCCTCTATTTCATAGCCAAGACTTTCACAAAGATTTCATATACCCTTATTGTTGTTTTACTTCTTTCTACCAGGGAACTTGTGGTATGATCTTTTGACCATGCTTAATCAAACCATAAACAATCTCTCACCTCCTAGAAAACTGAAATGTTTTCAAGTACTGGCTGAATATAACTTGATTTCAAGAAAGAAGGTACTAACTCCTATGGTGGTGGCAGGCATATGCCTATGAAATAACAGAGACACTCTTCTAGAAGCTTACAGGAAAGTTCTCCCTGAGAAAAGAGACGTGTGTGACAGAAGGGTTCACATTCGCCACTGCGTTTCTCTCCTGTCATGAATGCAACAATAGTGCTGGGTCTATAGCAACTGTTGCTTATCAACACAAGCAATGAACAGGAGAAATGAGTGCCAAAACAGAAGACAAGAGAGCAAGCAGATAGATTTTGAGCTCTTGATGTTGTTACCCTGCAGACCTTGAGCCCCCGTATTGCCAGATGACAGGTCGACTGATTCTTTCACTAAAAAGGATTTCTAACGGATATAAAGTACCATGAAATGCATATGTTTTAGTGTTGGGTCCCAATGAGTTGGATTTAGGTAGCAAATCATCCAGAAAGAGTAAGTAAAAATAGAAAGAGTAAATCCAAGACAAAATCAAAGATTTGTTTACCAACGCAGAGAGCAAAATTGTGCCTGAATATCAGATTCTAAAAGAAGGAAGCAAGGTTAAAATGAAACACAAGCAGAGTAAATTTTTAAATTTTATTTGTGGAGGAATATCTTATCTCACTTTTGGGTATAACCAATCTAATCTTCAGCCTTATCATGAATCTTTCTGTTGATATATACTTACTTATATTTTGGCAACCTTATTTTTAATTATTAAAAATTCTTGTGTCCTGGGGCTCCTGGGTGGCTCAGCCGGTTAAGCATCTGACTTCGGTTCAGGTCATGATCTCACGGTCCGTGAGTTTGAGCCCCAGGGCGGGCTCTGTGCTGACAGCTCAGAGCCTGGAGCCTGCTTCAGATTCTGTGTCTCCATCTCTCTGCTCCTCCCCCATTCATTCTCTCTCTCTCTCTCTCTCTCTCTCTCTCAAAAATAAACATTAAACTTTTTTTTTTAATTCTTGTGTCTTATTTCCTCATTCAATTATTCTCACATATGTGTGACATTTGACAAAATATGCTTATGAAATCAAATTAGATTGTTCCCTCCATATATAGCTTCCCTTTCATTTTAAATAGTACTTCTTAAAGATTGGTACCCCTCACAAAAGGCCCCGAATAGCCAAAGTAATTTTGAAGAAGAAGACCAAAGCAGGAGGCATCACAATCCCAGACTTTAGCCTCTACTACAAAGCTGTCATCATCAAGTCAGCATGGTATTGGCATAAAAACAGACACATAGACCAATGGAATAGAATAGAAACCCCAGAACTAGACCCACAAACGTATGGCCAACTCATCTTTGACAAAGCAGGAAAGAACATCCAATGGAAAAAAGACAGTCTCTTTAACAAAGGGTGCTGGGAGAACTGGACAGCAACATGCAGAAGGTTGAAACTAGACCACTTTCTCACACCATTCACAAAAATAAACTCAAAATGGATAAAGGACCTGAATGTGAGACAGGAAACCATCAAAACCTTAGAGGAGAAAGCAGGAAAAGACCTCTCTGACCTCAGCCGTAGCAATCTCTTACTCGGCACATCCCCAAAGGCAAGGGAATTAAAAGCAAAAGTGAATTACTGGGACCTTATGAAGATAAAAAGCTTCTGCACAGCAAAGGAAACAACCAACAAAACTAAAAGGCAACCAACGGAATGGGAAAAGATATTTGCAAATGACACATCGGACAAAGGGCTAGTATCCAAAATCTATAAAGAGCTCATCAAACTCCACACCCGAAAAACAAATAACCCAGTGAAGAAATGGGCAGAAAACATGAATAGACACTTCTCTAAAGAAGACATCCGGATGGCCAACAGGCACATGAAAAGATGTTCAACGTCGCTCCTTATCAGGGAAATACAAATCAAAACCACACTCAGATATCACCTCACGCCAGTCAGAGTGGCCAAAATGAAGAAATCAGGAGACTATAGATGCTGGAGAGGATGTGGAGAAACAGGAACCCTCTTGCACTGTTGGTGGGAATGCAAATTGGTGCAGCCGCTCTGGAAAGCAGTGTGGAGGTTCCTCAGAAAATTAAAAATAGACCTACCCTATGACCCAGCAATAGCACTGCTAGGAATTTATCCAAGGGATACAGGAGTACTGATGCATAGGGGCACCTGTACCCCAATGTTTATAGCGGCACTCTCAACAATAGCCAAATTATGGAAAGAGCCTAAATGTCCATCAACTGATGAATGGATAAAGAAATTGTGGTTTATATACACAATGGAATACTACGTGGCAATGAGAAAAAATGAAATATGGCCTTTTGTAGCAACATGGATGGAACTGGAGAGTGTGATGCTAAGTGAAATAAGCCATACAGAGAAAGACAGATACCATATGGTTTCACTCTTATGTGGATCCTGAGAAACATAACAGAAACCCATGGGGGAGGGGAAGGAAAGAAGAAAAAAAAAAAAAAGAGGTTAGAG